>NC_141990.1:32005332-32186904 GCF_049901715.1 Pseudonaja textilis | reverse complement strand
TCTTGTAGGTCATCTCATCCAACCCCCTGCCCAAGCAGGAGACCCTACACTATTTCTGACATATGAGAGTCCAATCTCTCTTCATGAAAGTCTCAAGTGATGGTGCTCCCACAACTTCCGAGGACAAACTGTTCCATTGGTTGATTGTTTTCAAAACAATCAGTTTTTCCTTATTTCCAGGTTAAATCTCTCCTTGTTCAATTTCCTTGTCTGGCCTTCAGGCGCTTTAGAAAATAGCTTGACCCCTTCCTCTCTATAGCAGCCCCTCAAATACCGGAACACTGCTATCATGACCCCCCTGGTCCTTCTCTTCACTAGACTAGCCATTGCCCAGTTCATGTAACCATTCTTCGTATGTTTAGTCTCCAGTCCCCTAAACATCTTGGTTGTTCTTCTCTGTACTTTTTCCAGAGTCTCAACATCTTTTTTATAGTGTGGTGACCAAAACTGGTTGCAGTACTCTCAGTGTGGTCTTACTAAGGCTTTATAGAGTGGTATTAGTACCTATCTTGACCTTGATTGTATCCCTCTGTTAATGCAACTTAGGATTGCATTAGCTTTTTTGGCAGCTGCTGCACACTACTGGCTCATATTTAGCTGTTTGTCCACTAAGACTCCAAGATCCCTCTCACAGTTATTACTAATCATAAACCTATTCTGGAACATCATAAACCTATCCATAAACCTATTCTGGAGCAATCTTTCTAATTTAGGAACATTTACTCTATAACCAAACTTTCCTCAAAGATCTCAACATGACTATTAAAGTGAATTAAAACTGCAATTCAGTATTTTTTAAACAAGCAGCAAAAATAACAAAGCATAACAACACAATGTCCCCTAAAACAGTGTCAGACAAAATGCCAGAAGGCTACAATCAATGGGCCTACCTAGAAGCAATTGCCTGTGAGTATGACTCATTGAACTTAGTGGGCCTTATTTTTGCATACACATGCATTGGACTGTATTATCAGCCATATTCCTTCATTTGGGAATCTTTAAGAAGTTGTACTTCTGAGTAAACCTACCATAGATAATGCTCCAGTTGACACATTTAGCAGCTCCTGCTGGGACTTACTAGTGCAAAGCTGAAATGTTTTTCAGCTGGAAAGAGGGGTGGGGTGGGAAAGCTTGCAAAATTCCAAAAAATTGCATTCTATAAATAAAAATGGTTTCTGTAACCAAATGCATCTGCATGTATTAAATCAACTTGCCCTAATTAATGTAACATTCAGCTGAATGCATAATAAAGTAACAGCCATGAATAATTTTGCTCATTCAGCATGATATATACTGGAGGTGGAAGAGGTACATTGTTGTGAACTTAATATTCTGCTTGAAAGGGGAGGAAAAAATAGACACTGTCACACTGTTTATGTCTTGATAACTATCCTTAGCATGCTTTGTACTATCTGTACAAAAGGAAAATTCCATTACAGAGTTTCAAAGCTAGCTACATAGAGAACGAAAGGGAAATATATCAAGGACAATTTGTAAGGCATTGGGAGAGGTTTTGGAGGGGAGAGTCAAAAAAGTCAAGATGGTGAGTTATACTACATACACTTTAGTCATTGTTATGTCCTGAGGACTCAAGGAGTTCTCACTCAGGTCCACTCACTTTACGTGGGCGTTATTCCCCCATTCCCATTGGTTGGCTCTCCCCAGCAGCCAGCTATAAAAGCAGGCTGCGGGGTCCAACCGGTTGCTGATTGCTGCGAGCCAGTTCCAGGCTTGGCAAGCACGGTCAGCCCTTTATTGTAAAATAAAGTATTGTTGCACTCATGCTCTGGTTCAGCCTCTCATTGCTCAAACAAAACACTGGCGACGAGGATGGGATGGCTACCAGAAGCACCTTGCAACCGCTGTCACTAGCCACCGATCCACAGCCCAGAGAGAGCGATCGGCTGGCGACAAGGGAAACGCTGATCCGCAGCCAGAGAGAGAGGTCAGCTAACGAAACGAGCGATCAAAAAGAGCAAACGCAGATCCGCAGCCAGAGAAAGCGGTCTGAGTCAAATAGTTAGAAGCGTCTGTAGCCGCTTGTTAGCCCGTTACGGGGAAAGTGAAGCGCTGCGAGCCGCAGCCGCTCTGCATTTGGCGCGAAATTCAAACGGGTGTCATTTGAATTTCGAGCCAGTAGGAATCACAGCACAGCGCTGTAGAGAGTCACTAACGCCCACTTTTTTTGGCGCGAATCAAGACACCTCCAACGGCTAGCAGCCAACGTGGTAACCCAGAGAGAGAGAAAGAGAGGGTAGCAAAAAAACCTCTCCAGAGCTGATATCACTAGTAACTCACGAGCGCTCGTAGTCCCAGAGATTTTTTCCGCAGGTAGCCCAGCCGTTCCAGCACCATGAGTTCCAACCCAGTATTCCGGCGTTTAAACCAGACGAAGAGAAGTGGGAATCGTATAAGAACCGCTTCAATCATTACATCGATGCGGTCGGCCTGTCGGATGCGGAGAGCATCGGAAAAATCCTATTTCCTAATCTACTGCGGAGCCACCGTTTACGATACCGCTGCAGCACTCGTGGCGCCGAGAGAATTGAAAAGCGTTCCGTGGTCCGAGTTGCTTGAGATCCTCACAAACCACTACGCTCCCAGGCCTTCACAAATCGCCAGGAGGTTCACGTTCCGAATGAGGAAGCAATCAAGTAAGGAGACCATCAACCAATATATGGCCGCCCTCAGAACAGCAGCCCTGCACTGCGGGTTTGGAACATACCTGGAGGACATGCTCCTCGATCAATTAGTTTGTGGGGTCAAGGATCTCAACCTACAGAGGCGACTGCTAGCTAAAAAGACCTCAACCTCACGCAAGCGGTAGAGGAGGCCCTAGCAGCCGAGCTAGCAACGAACTCAGCCACCGAAATTCAGGGCCCAAGCGCCAAGCTAGCATCGTTCCCAGTCCATTCCGAAGAGGTGGAAGCGGAGGAAGCCCACAACGATGAGAACGATGTCCATCGCCTCACCAATGACAGACGGTCGCAGGTAGGGGCCAAACAAGAATACACCGGTCCGCACAAGCACATCACTCTGTGCCTAGCCTGTGGGGATCACATCAAAGGGCCACCTGCAAGTTTAAAGGAGCCGTTTGCAACAACTGCCATAAGAGGGGCACATTGCGAGAGTCTGCCAAGCCCCCAAAGCGCTGCACACAGACCCCGTCCTCGCACTCGGGACCACAGAGGCAAGTATTAAACTGTCGCACGCACCGCCTTGCCAGGCGTACTTGCCACACTGTTAGTAAAATTTCTCTCTCCGTTTCCCTAGAAGGTAAACCGTGCCACATGGAGGTTGACACAGGGTCAGCGCTCTCAATAATCTCGTGGAACACCCTCAAGAGACTCCACCCCAGCCTATCTACTACCTGGCTTCAGAGATGCCAGTTCGGTCTGAAGGACTACCAGGGGAAGGCCATTCCCGTGATCGGCAGAGGCAAGTTCTTTGTCAGTTTTAGAGCTTTTAAAGGCCACCTACCTCTAGTGGTAGTTAACGGCAATCTACCCACCTTATTGGGGCTCGATTGGTTTCCCCACCTCGGCCTAGGGTTAACAGGAGTCCATGCTGTCTCAACCTCAGACACTGACTCCTTATTCGCTGACTACGCAGATGTGTTCAGCGAGGAGCTGGGGTGTTATAATGGAACCCCCATCTCGTTCACCGTTGACCCCCAGGCAGTCCCAATCAGATTAAAACCACGTAGAGTTCCATTTGCTATTCGACCAAAACTAGACGCTGAATTGGATAAACTACTAAAACAAGGGGTCATTGAGCCAACAGATTTCGCCAAGTGGGAGACGCCCATTGTCACACCCCTCAAAAAGATGGTAGCCTGAGAATTTGCTCGGACTACAAGACAACAATCAATAAATATTTACAAGTTAGCGCCTACCCTGTGCCCGTCATTCAGCACTTATTGCACACATTCGAACCGGGCAGTATTTTTGCTAAATTGGACATGTCTCAAGCATATCAACAGTTCCCTGTTGATAACCAAACAGCGGAACTTCAGACCATCGTCACTCACAGGGGTGCCTTCCAATGCAAGCGTCTCCAATTTGGCGTAAGTGTTGCCCGGGTATTTTTCAGTCCCTCATGGAGCGGATTTTACAGGGCCTCCCTGATGTAGTACCCTACTTCGACGACATCTTGGTCTCGGCCAGGGACAGACCCCAACTCTTCCAGAGAGTGCGAGCAGTATTAGAGAGGTTCAGACAGCATGGCCTCAGGTTAAAAAAAGAAAAATGTGCCATTGCCACTAGACAGGTGGACTTTCTGGGTTATAAAATTGACGCCTCTGGCATTCACCCCCTGGAGTCCAAGGTTAGGGCGATCCACGAAGCTCCCACACCGACCTCCAAAACGGAGCTACAAGCTTTCTTGGGGCTCCTAAACTTTTATGCATCCTTCTTGCCCCATAAAGCCTCAGTAGCCGAACCCCTACACAGATTACTAGACAAAAAGTCACCGTGGCACTGGGGGCACAAAGAAGACCAGGCGTTTAACGCCGTCAAATCACTACTTACGTCAGAGGCAGTGCTCATCCAATTCGACCCCAACCTTCCTTTAGTACTGGCAGCAGACGCATCCCCTTTTGGAATTGGGGCGGTCCTTAGTCACAGACTCCCCAATGGCGCCGAGGCCCCCATCGCCTTTTTCTCCAGGACGCTCTCGGCCACGGAGCGAAATTACAGCCAAATAGACAAGGAAGCCCTAGCAGCTGTTGCAGCCGTGAAAAAGTTTCACGAATTCCTTTTTGGCCATTTCTTCGAACTGGTCACCGACCATAAGCCCCTCCTGGGCCTACTGGCCGGCGACAAACAGACACCTCAAGTCCTTTCCCTAGAATGACAAGGTGGACACTTTTCCTAGCGGCCTATTCATACAAACTTATTCACCGCCCGGGCAAAACTCTATCCCACGCCGACGCTCTCAGTCGCTGCCCCTTACCCGCTCCAGCTGAAGACCCAGCTCCTGTCAACGCCATTTTTGAAATCACCCAGTTGGACCTGCCCATCACCGCCCTTGACATCACCGCTAAAACCAAGGCAGACCAAACGCTCGCCCAGGTGCTCGACTGGGTGAGGAGGGGTGGCCGGGAGGCAACGTCGATAACAAATTCGCACCCTTTAAGACTCGCATGCAGGAGCTGTCCAGTTTGCAGGGTTGTCTACTGTGGGGCACTCGAGTGGTCATTCCGACCTCGCTGCGTACCCGAGTCCTGGAGGCGTTGCACGAGGACACCCGGCATTGTGAGAATGAAGGCGTTAGCACGCAGCTACGTGTGGTGGCCGGGTCTAGATGAGGACATTGTCAATTGGGTAAGTTCCTGCAGCATTTGCCAGGAATCCCGTCCTGCTCCCCCCATCGCCATCCCTACCAGATGGGAGAGCGCCAACGCCCCTTGGTCTAGAATCCATATCGATCTGGCAGGCCCCGTGCATGGAAAGATGTTCCTAGTGGTCGTGGACGCTTATTCCAAATGGATAGATGTGGCGCAGCTATCCACGACCACCACACTAGCAATCACCAACGTGTTAACGCGCCTGTTCGTTACACATGGACTACCCGACTCCATTGTCTCCGATAATGGCCCACAGTTCGCATCAGTAGAATTCAGCCGTTTTGCTGCCAACCTGGGCATTCGCCACATTTTCACAGCCCCATTTCACCCTGCCAGTAATGGGTTGGCTGAAAGGGCCGTCAGGACCACCAAAGAGGCCCTCGCTAGGTTTGGCAGGGATGACTGGCACCACAAACTCGCACGGTTCCTGATGAGCCAACACTCAACCCCCTGTGCAGTCACCAATAAGTCCCCAGCGGAACTTCTGATGGGCCGGCGCCTGAGGACTGTATTGGACAGATTGCACCCACAATACTGCCCTGACTCTCCCCTCGCTTCTACGTCGGGGGTTAGACATTTTTTGTTACAGGAACCGATATTCGCAAGGAATTTCGCCAGGGACCCACTTTGGATTCCAGGCGAGGTCATCGCCATCACCGGGCCGAGATCGTATAGAGTCAGGCTGGAGGATGGTCGCGTCTGGAGGAGACATATAGACCAGCTTAGAAGGCGCCTCAGCACCCTTGCCAACAAGAGTCCAGAGTCTCCAGTCGAAGGGGAACCGCCTCATCCGCCGCCCAGCCACATCGCACCCAGCGACCAGTCTGCACCAGCGGTCGTCCGGTCAGCCCAAACTCGGATAACAGCGCCCAGAGAGTTGACCAGCCTGATCCAACCCACGAGAGCTCGACCCCAGTAACCAACCCGGTGTTTCCCGAGGATGCCCAGTCCAGAGAGAGTGTTGGCGACACTATGCCGGCTCGACCATCACAGACTGGTACCGAACAGACAGACAATGTTCCCGAGTTGTGCGTTCCGGGCGCCAACACAAACCCCGTCTACCTCAAGGACTATGCATGTTCGCATCTGGGGGAAGGGGTGTTATGTCCTGAGGACTCAAGGAGTTCTCACTCAGGTCCACTCACTTTACGTGGGCGTTATTCCCCCATTCCCATTGGTTGGCTCTCCCCAGCAGCCAGCTATAAAAGCAGGCTGCGGGGTCCAACCGGTTGCTGATTGCTGCGAGCCAGTTCCAGTCTTGGCAAGCACGGTCAGCCCTTTATTGTAAAATAAAGTATTGTTGCACTCATGCTCTGGTTCAGCCTCTCATTGCTCAAACAAAACAGTCATGCTACTTGTACTTGTTTGAAATTCCACTTAATAATACCAGGGAATGTATCTACATCTTTGTTTGCAGTAGATCTGCACAGTTACTGTTCAAAAATATTTTAATGTAAGCATTTGAATATATTGAAATACTTGCATGGTATTATGCCCAGAGGGGAAACTCCAGGCAAAGCTTTCCATTGATAAAACCAGTAAAAACTGACAAGGGAGCAATCAAATAGTAAATTAGAAGCAATCAATATACTTGTTAATGTTCTCTCAAGTTCAGGATGCATGAAGAGGCTCTTTGTTTAGCTAATTGTTTCATAATTATGTTAAGCCAAAGAACCTGTAGAAAGAGAAAGGTGGCTGAAATTCAGAAAAAAAAGTGAAAACTTTTCCATTGTTTCTCCTGCAGATCTATGGTAGCCCTTTGGAGGTGGGGAAAATGGCCATTCCACCACCAGCATTTGCTACAGCTGGTAGTTTAATTCATGTTTGCAATCAGGCTGGAAATCATAATGACATTATTCACTCACTTCCCCTGAAAGATATGACCGTAATCAGAGGAAATCATTCAATCTCCTCCTTCCAAATGTGACTCATTACAATTTCTTCAGTTAACTTGTTGTTCCTAGGTTATCCCATTGCGTTATGATTAAAATACATAAAAGGATCAGTGCTTAAAGTGAATTAAAATAATTAAATACAGAGCATTCAGAAGCAAACTATGTTGCTGGGAGTAGAACAGTTAAAACACCTCCACATACAGCAGTGCAAAAATTGATCCCAAATCCCAGCTGTAGAGAAGCATGCTATGTATGGGATAATCAGAATTGCTTTATTTATTTACCAATCACTGTTTCATTCATTAAGGTAACTCTAGGTGCCCATAGTAAGGCTAGAGAGCTAGATGGGAAGACACTTACACGATGAACAAGTGGGTTCACGTTAGATCAAAATTTGTCTTAACCACAGTTTCTTTAATAAGGTGCAGTCTACACAACGCTGAGCCATAAACTATGATTTATAAGTCATATGCCTGAGTTCACATGATACATCAAATCAGTAGCTCCTTTTAGCCATAAGTTACACCTTTATTCACTTTCCCAGTGTTTCTTAACCCTGGAAGCCCCAAGTCCAGAAATTCATACCTGTAACTAATGCTGGCTGAAGAAATCCAGCGATGAAGTCTACACTTGCCAATGTTAAACACTGCAGGAGAGATGTCAGTATCATAGTTATGGATAGGTTAAAACATCTACTAAAATGTTTCAAAGCTTCAAAGCAACATTGGTGCTAAATTTTCACATTTGCTTCTAAAATGTATTAAAGTTGTCTGTATGAATCAGTCCAGAAAAAGGTAAATATATGCAGGCTGAATTTTATGGATTGTCAAAAATCAAGTTCTTTATGTCTTATTCGTGAATAAATTTATGTGTTTTGTTGAAAACAAAATGGGGAAGTTTTCTATCTGAAGTTTCAATAAAGTCAATTATTCTAGGAAGAGAAGACCATCTTTAAAAAGGTGTTAATCCTAATTTAGTAGTACCAAGCTTAGATTCAAGTTGAGAAATCAGTGTCTTTTGATAAAGAACCCTGCTATTTTCATATTATTTGTTTTTTAAAAATCATATTGTCCATTTTCTTTATAAAGAAGCTCACAATTGTTGATAAGATTTTATCACCATCCCTCTCACCTATCCCTGATCATGAATATCTCATCTCAACAATTGATCTTGGATGTACTTTATTCTTTGGTATCGTTTATATGTCTCAAGGTAAGAAAAGCAAAACAAGAAGAAATATAATGAAATTAAAAGAGAACAAGCATTTATACAAATCTGTTCCAGTGGGCTTGTTATCCCTTAAACCAGGGTTGTCCAACCTTTCACCTTCCTTGGGCCACATTAGAAGATGAAAATTTGGTTTGGGCCGCACATAAAATAAAATAACAGTAACGATACCCGATCATCCCAAAAAACCATAGAAAACATAGTTAACATATTAAATTTATTTGGAAATAAAGTTAGTGAGATGGGGGGAGAAAGCTCGCCTGCCTCACGCCTACCTCTCCTCCTGAAAACAGCCCGGCTGGATGAGGCAGGACTAGAAGGCAGAAGCAGCAGCAGCAGCAGCGGTGGGGGCAGAAGCAGCGGCAGGGAAGGCTTCTGCCCCTGCCGCCGCTTCGTCCCCCGCCACCGCTGCTGCTTCTGCCCCCGCCGCCGCTGCCCCCCGCCGCTTCTGCCCCGCCACTGCTGCTGCTTCTGCCCCACCGCCGCTTCTTCCTCCGCCACCGCTGCTGCTTCTGCCCCTGCCACCACCCCCGCCACTTCTTCCCCGCCACCACCGCTGCTTCTTCCCCCACTGTGGGGGCAGCGGCAGCAGGGGCAGAAGCAGCAGCGGTGGTGGGAGAAGAAGCGGTGGCGGCGGGGGCAGAAGCGGCGGGGGTGGCGGCGGGAGAAGAAGTGGCGGCGGTGGGGGCAGCAGCAGCAGTGGGGGCAGAAGCAGCAGCAGTGGCAGGGCAGAAGCAGCGGGGGTGGTGGCGGGGCAGAAGCGGCGGTGGTGGGGGCAGCAGCGGCGGCGGGGCAGAAGCAGCAGGGGTGGCGGTGGGGCAGAAGCGGTGGGGGTGGCGGCGAGGGCAGAAGCGGCGGGGGTGGTGGTGGGGGCAGAAGCAGCAGGGGTGGCGGGGCAGAAGCGGCAGGGGTGGCGGCGGGGCAGAAGCGGTGGGGGTGGTGGTGGGGGCAGAAGCAGCAGGGGTGGTGGCGGGGCAGAAGTGGCAGGGGTGGCAGCGGGGGCAGAAGCAGCAGCGGTGGCAGGGGCAGAAGCGGCGGCGGTAACAGCAGGAGGTGGCACTCTGACGGCGCCCGCCTTTTCTCTTGCTGCTTGGCCTGGCGCTCACCTCGCCCTGCCTTGCGCCTGCCTCTCCTCCTCCTTCTCGCTGGCTGTGGCACGATGGTTGGGGTGGGCACTGGGCCGCATTATGAGGCGACCTGGGCCACATGCGACCCGTCGGCCGTGGGTTGGACAAGCCTGCCTTAAACAGTTACATAGAGTACAAATAAACTTAGTGCTAGTTTTATTTAGCAGGCAAAAATGTCCTTGAACCTTCGAAACAAGCCATTTCTTTTGTTCTAACAACTTCAAGAATAATATAACATATGCTGCTTAATGAAATTAATCTATTTTTTGCCAGGAATCACTTTGATATATTATTCTTGCTTAATTTGATATCAGTAACATAAAAAGTGAATTTTAGAAAACAAAAGGGACAGTACAAAGTTTGGCAATCTGTATTAACTTAAAAATATGAATTAGTTAGTGATAAATTTATTTAACTCTTAGAACATACATACATAAATACATGCAGTGAATTCAGAAAGTATCCTGAATACTTTCACTTTTGTAAATTTTGTTATGATGCAGCCTGATTCTACAGTTATTGAAATTCATTTTTCCCTCATTAATCTGCACTCAGCACCTCTTAATGTCAGTGAAAACAGAATTTTAGAAATGTCTGTAAATTTATTAAAAAGTAAAAACTGAAATATAACATTGGCATAAGTATTCAGACCCTTTGCAACAACACTTGAAATTTAGCTCAGGTGCCTCCCATTTCTCTTGATCAAAGCTGACATGTTCATACACCTTGATTGGAGTCCACCTGTAGTAAATTAAATTGATTGGACATGATTTGGAAAGGCACTCACCTCTCTACAGAAGACCTCACAGCTGACACTGTGTATTGCCTGCAGAGTTCAGAGACAGGATTATTCTAAAGCACAGATCTGAGGAAGGCTACAATAACATTTCTGGTGCACTGAGTTGCCCAGTCAAACTGAGCAATGGGAAGAGAAGGACTTTAGTAAGAGAGGAGACCAAAAATCAATGGTCACTCTGATTGAGTTCCAAAGATGCTATGTGGAGATGGTACAGTGTTCCAGAAGAACAAGATACAAACTCAAGGTAAACTGTACCAAACTTGATTGCAGGAAATGCAACTTCAGCAACAGAGTGGTCAATGTCTGGAATACTCGACCTGACTCTGGTTTCTTCCCCAAAGCCCAAAAGCTTTAACCTTAGACTATCTACTATTGACCTCACCCATTTCCTAAGAGGTCTGTAAGAGGCATGCATAAGCGCACCAATGTGCCTACCATCCCTGTCCTATTGTTTCTTTATAGTTGTATTCATTTCATGTATTCATAACCATGTTTATACTTATACCTGTTATCTAATACTTGCTTGACAAAAGCATGCATAAGCGCACCAATGTGCCTACTATCCCTGTCCTATTGTTTCTTTTTATTTGTATTCATTTCATGTATTCATAACCATGTTTATACCTGTTATCTAATACTTGCTTGACAAAATAAATAAATTAAAATAAATAAAATAAACCATCACTGCATCACTCCACCCATCTGGGCTTTATGTGTAAAGTGGTTAGATAGAATCCTTTCCTCAGCTCACTTGGACTTTGCAGGACTCTCGGACTGTGAGGAACAAGATTCTCTGGTCTGATGAAACCAAGATTGAACTGTTTGGCCTCAGTTCTAAATGTTATGTCTGGAGGAAACCAGGCACCACTCATCACCTGCCTAATATCATCCGAACAGTGAAGCAGCATGGGAGTGTTTTTCAACAGCATGGACTTGGGAGACTGGTCAGGGTTGAGGGGAAGTTGAATGGAGCAAAGTACAGGGATATCCTCAATGAAAACCTGTTCCACAGTGCTTAGGACCTCAGACTGGGCTGAAGGTTCACTCTCCAACATGACAAGGATCCTAAGCACACAGTGAAGATAACACAGGAGTGGCTTAGTGTCAACTCTGTGAATATACTAGAGTGGCCCAGCCAGAGCCTTGACTTGAACCCCATTGAACATCTCTGGATGACTGACAGTCACCATCCAACCTGACTGAGCTTGAGAGGATTTGCAAGGAAAAATGGCAGACAATCACCCAATCCCAGTGTGCAAAGCCATTCTTCTTTATTTTTTTATTTTATTTATTTTGTCAAGCTATTATAAGGCAACAGGTATAAATATAAACATAGTTATGAATACATGAAATGGATACATATAAGAAAATAAAAAGAAACAATAGGACAGGGACGGTAGGCACATTGATGCGCTTATGCACGCCCCCCTACAGACCTCTTAGGAAAGGGGTGAGGTCAATAGTAGAAAATCTAAGGTTAAAGTTTTTGGGGTTTGGTGAAGAAACCACAGAGTCAGGTAGAGTATTCCAGACATTGACCACTCTGTTGCTTAAGTTGTATTTCCTGCAATCAACTTTGGTGTGATTTACCTTGAGTTTGTATTTATTGTGTGCTCTTGTATTGTTATGGTTGAAGCTGAAGTATTCATTGACAGGTAAGTCATTGTAATGTATGATTTTATATACTATACTTAGATTGGACCAAAGGTAGCATAGTTCTAGGTTTTCTAGGTCTAGAATTTCAAGTCTGGTGGCATAAGGTATTCTGCAATGGGTAGAGGAGTGGAGAACTCTTCTTGTGAAATATTTCTGGACTTTTTTGCCTTTTTTGAACTTATAATTGGGGATCCCATCGTTATGATGATTTTTGTATGGATGTATGTTGAGACAAAAGTCAATCATGTTGCGGTCACTGTTGGAAAAGGGTTCTTTAATTTGTATTCCATAAATTAAATTCAAACCATTGCAGAAGATGAGATTGAGGTAAGTCCTTGCAAATCTTCTCAAGTTCAGTCAGGTTATCATACCCCAAAAGACTTGAGGCTGTAATTGCTACCAAAGGTGCTTCAACAAAGTACTGAATGAACACTTATGCAAATGTGGTACTTATTTTTTTTCTTTTTAGTAAATTTACAAACATTTCTAAAATTCTGTTTTCACTTTATCATTATGGAGCACTGAGTGTAGATTAATCGGGCAGGGGATGAATCTAGATAATTTTTGAATCAGGCAACATAACAAATTTGACAAAAGTGAAGGAAATCTGAATACTTTCTGAATGCATTGTACGTATATGTTCCTATAGAGAAAAATCCCAAGAGATAATCATTCTAAATTCTTTTATTTCTTAGAGATCATTTGTTACTCTAACATTACACTAACTAGATATAATTGCTGTTGGGTAGAAGCACCACTCAGGAAGAGGTATCTGAGATTCATTATAACTAATCTCTGTAATCTCTCTTGCTTTTGTTACACTTGAAACTGTCACAGAATTGAGGAATTGAGAATTGAAGAATATAGATGGGATGGGACAGAAATGAAATGTGAATCGTTGTCTGAAAATATAAATATTGCAATTTATGTATTTCCACCAGACATTCGGACATCGGCATGAAGGGAGTGAATTTGTGTCATGATGTCATTGTACATTATACCATTTTGCAATCTTGGCTTGCTGAGGATATTTATGAAACAGAGGATGTTGTGCTGTGTTTAGACCAGGGGTGTTCTTCTATGGCAACTTTAAGACTTGTGGACTTCAACACCCAGCCTGTATTTGGAAATATTTTGGAAAACTTTTTTGTTTTCAAAAATATTTGTTCCATATCTGCTTCCATCTTCATTAACATTACAGATGTCATTATACTGCTTTTCATCTCTTCTATTTTTTTTTGAAATTCTTTATTAAATTCCTGATATTTTTGCCTTTCTTGATTTTTGTATCCCCACCCCCCTTGACAATTTCCACTATTCATTTTTATGTGCGTTTCCAGTGCTTTGTTCTGTTTCTTCATTTTTGTTAGTGTCTTTTCACATTCATCCTTAACAACCTTTCTGGTTCTATTTACACTTCTTCTGGCTCCATATTAATGAGACTCAGGATTTACTTCAAAGAAATTTTTGATCCTTTACTTCAAAATGGTGGGTATATGCTCAAAACCATACTATGCAAATAGGTTGTTCTTCTGTTTTAGTTTGATTTGGAACTTGCACTTAAGCAATTTGTGATCCGTTCCACAGTCAATCCTTGACCGTATCACTACTTTATAACTGACTTTTCCTCCTCCTTGTACCTTTAATATAGTCAACTTGATTTATGTATATTCTATCTAATGATATCTGTGCATATAGGTGACATTTTGGTTGTTCAAAGACTGTATCAGTAATGAATAAATCCTTGAATTGGCAGGAATTAATAAGTCATTCTGCTTCCTTTCTGTTTCTTAAGCCAGTCGTGGTTTCCTCCCTAGTATTTCTCACTTTGACATTCTAGCCTACAACCCATAAGCAGCATATCTTGCTTGCAGGTTCTGTTAATTTCAAAGTGAACTCAACCATCCCACACTCCCTCAACTCATCAACCACTTCTCTTTCTGTATCTCTAGCTAGAACATAAACTTGATTAAGTGTTTGAAGTTCAGTTAATATTACTTGGTAACTGACTGCATTGCATTCAAGTCCTGTTCTTGCTTCTTTGTTTTTATGTCCTAAATATTTGTTTTTATGTCCTAGATTCTGACTGATAGTGTCCAATTCCAGTCACTTCAGTACACTAGTGCACATATATCAATCTATAGCAAATTCATGTCATTTTTCACTATTTGAAGATTTTTCCATGCTCATGTTTCTGAAATTCTGTTTTTGGTCTGTAATTCTGCCTTTGTAGCTTTCAATTTTCTTTCCCTGCACAACAACATAAGAAACTAGGCACCTATAGACATCCATTAATCTACTGACATCATGGACACCATTATTACCCTGAATGATCTTTACCTGTTTCTCAGTAGCATGTTGAGTGCTATCAGACCTGAGGGGCCTATCACGTGGCACTATATCATCAATCACTCTATTTTTTTTTTATCCATGTGGCTTTCTTGGTAAAACACAAGACTGGTTTACTATTGCCTTTTGTGCAATATGAATTGATACCTCTGCTATTGTCACTGAAGTGACTCTACCTCTAGCATCTTTCTATACTGCTGTTGCCTAATATATCTTGGGTCACCCTGCCAGGTATATACTCTTGGCATAGACTCAAGGCATTTTTTGCTCATCTCTTCCAGGAACTTCATCTCCCTAACTTCTAATGAAACAGCAGAGCTGGAGATTGTGTGGGAAAATTTTCCTCTGAGGATGTCTTAATTAATCAAAGTTCCTTTACTCTCTATCCAGACCTCACTGAAGCTAAGCAGTCTTGCTTAACTAAGGCCATTCTCTGCAAAACCTCACCTCCTATCCAGACACTTCCTTTGCAAGTAACCATTTCTTCACTTTGTTATTTGCAAGCTCTCTATACAAGGTTCCTGAGGTTTGTCTCTCATTTCAGTCAGTATCCACTTTTTCAAGGTCAGGAGGCTGCATCTGGTCTTTCACTAGGCTTACCTTCATTGGCTTATTCCTTGGCTTGCTGTGGAAATTGTAGCATTCAGCTTGTTGTATTCAGCTTCTCAAAGACAAATTTGTTCAGGCAGTCGGAATCATACTGTTCTATTCTAGTAAGCATACATCTTTCAAATAATCCTGAATATAAGTAAATGCAATTTTAATTAGTATTTCCTTGGAAAGTGTTAGAATCTGTCCCCGCCCCCACTCCACTTATTATTCCAGCTCGGAATGTTGAGGTCAAAAATGTAGAATGCAACAGAATGATTATGTACATGTATTGGGTATATTTTTGCATAACTCTCTTCATCTTTAAGGTTCTGTGTCAGTTAATTAATAGATGTGTCTACAGGACTTGATTTAATTAAGGAAGCTAGCAGACCAGCAACAATGAAGGTCCCACATTGTTTGTTGGAGGACAAGAATGGCTTCCTTGCTTTTTCTTAATGGGCAGGACCTAATACACTAGTCTCCATGTCTCTACTTAGTAATCTTCTTTGACACAATAGAGTTTTTAGGAGCCAAGAATCTCATTCAGGCATTATTTAAGCTGCCACCCATTGATATCTCTGAAATGACATCTTTCTTTTTGCAGATATTTGCACATCATTTGAGCAATATCAATGTAAAGCTTAAGTGGCTTTTCAACTCTAAGAATATTTGCACATGATTAGGGAACTTGGGAAATGCTTAAAAGGGTGATGGGGCTGATCCTCTTAGAAACAGAATTGTTATCAATTGTGGTATGAAGGTGCCTCCAGAGAGAAGGTTATGATTTTTTTTGCAACCAAAGAGATAAATTGTTTTCTCCCCTTGCTTTCTCCTCACATATTAAAAAAAAACAAGCAGGGTTTTTATAACTTATAAATGCCTGATATTAATATTTGTGGAACTCCAATGATGCACTACAGCTGGTGACAGAGAGGGATGTTAATGGGCTGTGAATTCCCTTTGGTAATCTTCACATACTTTTTATTAGACCAAAATTAGATTCATTGGTACTATAATCCAGGAGTCTCCAACCTTGGCAACTTTAAGACTTGTGGACTTCAACTCCCAGAATGGGAGCTTTGCTGACTGAGGAATTCTGGGAGTTGAAGTCTGAAAGTCTTAAAGTTGCCAAGGTTGGAGACCCCTGCTATAATCAGTAAGCCTGACTCAGATAACAATTGAAGAAGTGGAAGGTAGCCATGCTTTTGTATATTATAAAAACATTCTTAGGCAAAAGCATCCTGATGGTGCCTGGGAAAGATTTTATAAGCCAGAATTTATTAAAAAATAGAAGGTATAGTATTTGATATCCCAGGGAATTAATGAACACCAGCATCTATTGTGTGCAAAATTACTGATTTCTATTCTTACTAGCAAATATCTTTTCAACTATGGAAATACATTAATATTTTCCACTTACAAGGTTTGTTTTGAAGACACTTCCTTTCCTTGCATCTTTTATGATTCTTAAGACATGCACATAGGAAAGAAACAAATATTTCTTGCTTATTGTCAACATTTGTCCTTATGAAACTCTATGATGAAACTTGTCCTTACTATTTTATTTGGGGATTACTTGCTTTTTCCTGAGATTCATCTGTGCACCACCTAGAATGATAAGGATGGGGCAATATATATGTTTGCTAATAAATAAATAAAATTGGCCAATCCTTTCAAAAACTTCAAACCCAGAAATCTTTTTCCAATTCATTATTCATAGTCTCTAAACTCCATGCTACTTATTAAATCTATGATTTTAAAGCATGCAACTGAAAAACAATCATTTTACTTGTTTTAAATAATTTAGCAAATTGCCTTTTTATGCATGCTGTGATTCCTTTATTATGAAATATCCCTGTTTGCCTCAACCCTTTGTAATATCTCTTACAGGAGAATGACATTTGTGAAAGAGGAACAGAAAGCTTGATCTGTCTACATCTATCTAGCTATGACAGCCTGCATCATTTAGATAATTAATCATTATCTCTTGGAAGTACAACAGAAACTGAGAGGAGACTAGGCTAAATATTGCTAAACCAGTAAATCAGCCTTCTATTTGCCTTGTAGCCTAACATAGTAATTATTTTAGGATAAGTATAGGAGAGAGTGATTTGCAAACACTACAACAGAACTTTATTTTCCTTAGTTAAAGTTATCCAAATCAAGAGAATGAATATTTCATAGTCTAGGAGCAAGGATGGTCAACTTATAGTCCATAGACCACATACAACCCAACCCAGGGGTGGGCTTCAAAATTTTTAGCAATGAGTTCTCTGCCTGGTGGTGTGGCCATGGTAGGTGTGGCCTAGTCAGCCTCCTGCACCATAGCAGGGGAGGCATTTTTGCCCTCCCCGGGCTCTAGAGGTTCTCTGGAAGCCGAAAATGGTCCTGTTTCTGACCTTTCTGAATTTCCAGGAGGCCCATTTTTCACCCTCTCCAAGTCTCTGCATGTGCCCTGCACTTACCTGCATTCAAACTAGGCCATGTGGGGACTACTGGGAAGAGTAATCCCCGCACCTGAAATGTAAAAAATGGAATGGGAAATATTTTCTGCTTCTCTAAAACACCATGGAAATGATTGAAGTTAGAATACCAAAAAAAAAAAAAAAAACCCCTTTCCTGGGAACAGATGAAAGAAAATAGGTAATAGATAAAAGAAAACTTATAATTAACCTTTGGAAGTCATTACGATAACACAGAGGGATGGCCATTAACTTGGATGGCTTTAAAAGAGGATTGCATAAGTATATGAAGGACAGGTATATCAAGGCCTATTAGTATTCAAGCATTAGTGGTATATCTGATTTAACTGCAGTATGTCTACAAAAGCCAGAAAAAGGGGAACAAGGCATAAGAAGGGTTTTGTCTCCCTCTTTTGCTTGTGAACATCCTGGAAAAAGATGGCCTTAGCCTGATTTAATAGAGTTATTCTTATTGTCTTATTTCCTTGGAGCCCTGGATATGCTGCCAGAGCAGCATTTAAATTAGACTTATATTCACCTTGGTAACATCCAACTATATTAAGCAATGGTGTTTGAGATTTCTTGGAGGAAGATGACAAAGAGTTGACTCTTGCCAAAGAGTTAACGTTAGTTGATGGTGGAAGTTCTTGATATTAAGCATCATAAGCATTTTGGGAGGAAAACATTCAAAATTCTTAATGCAGTCCAGTTTTAAAGAATTAATCAATATAGTAGATCTGTGTTCTGCTCCCATGTAGCATCTGTAATTTCTAGGATTCTATGAATCAGCCATGATTATGTTCAAAGTCTTAGTACTACTAAATCAATTTAATCTGAATTGAATTCGTAACTGAATTCCAAAAATGGAGGCAATTGGATGAGACTCAAAACTGTTATTTTGAGTCTGATTTAAAAGTTTCATTCAGTCTGGTAAAAGTGCTCATGGGCAAACACTGAATAAAGTATTCACTCAACAAGAAGAAATAATAATAAATGATAAATGATGAAAACATTTGGTTTGAAGGCTAGTTGTTCAAAATTGCCTTTGAATTTTAGCTGTGAAACTCCAATAATTAAAAAACAGACTGATGTTAAAAGTACAGTTTGGTAAAATTTTGGGTCACCCACCATTGCAATTCACACAGTTGTGAACAACGTGGAAAATGGACTGGCTATTTGGTTTGATAATTGGTCTTTATTTCTCCAGGTTTATTTCCTCCTCTTTAATTTTCTTATATACAAACACTAACATAATAGATAAGATATCATTTCAGATTATACAATTTATTTAAAATGTAAAGTGTATTTTTATTATTGCCAGTTGCTTTCATTAAAATGGTTTCTGAGCATTGTTTTTCTTTTTTTCTTTTTTATAATATGGGGTTTTATCTTTCTAAATACTCCAAGTGTTGCTGAATAACCTAATGATATTTAATTAGAAATTAGATACTTGTGTTCCTCGGTGCTGTCAGACTTTTTTTTAATTTAGAAAGGCATGGTTTTGTAACTTTTAATCTCCAACATTCATTGGTGTAATAAACACTATGAAAATTTTCTCTTGATTTTGTACGTCAATATTTTCCTCCTCCCAATCATTTTCTGTACTTTTTCTGTGCTCTTTTCACTTTTCAGTTCCATAAACCAGTTTCCCATTTCCTGCTTCATTCTATTTTAATTATTCCACATAGAAGTGGTTGCCTTTGAAGATTCATAACCATACCTTTACCATCAGACAGTCACTCATTCTCCCTTTGATTGTCCATTTTCAATTTCCAAAACAATTATCAGAGTTGACTTTTTCAGTGTTAAAACAGAGTAATATGCTGTACCCAAAAATGTCTTGTTTCATTTCCTAGAAGCGTGGTTTTGTTAGAAGAAAATACTGTGGTCAAATCTAGCCAGGTTGTCCATAGAACACAAAGGGCAAGTTGCTTGGAAATGAGGCAACGTTTATTTGAGAGCATACAGCAATCGAAGCTTGCAATGGAAGTTCAGATTGTCAAATGATTACCTTTAGGCTGTTGGTTTACCTGTATACCCTTTGTAGGAAGTTAGCACCCACCCCTTTCCTAGAAAAATGAAATATTCTAGGAAATATTAAAAAAGCAGAATATTATACCTTCTTGGATAAGAAAAGGAGAATAGATCCAGAAAGACAAAAGACATCTACAACACAAAAGAACTTCAGCTCTTGGATGATGGGATTAAGACATGGCCCTCAGGACATGATAGGATTAGCCCTCTACCCATCTCACCACATGGCACCTGGGAAGATTACATCACCCAGCAACATTCAACCAGGCTTGGGACTCAAGAAGAGACAACCTGCAATGTTATCCCTGCATGGCCCCATGGGAGTCTGACAACCAATCGGGATACATTTCTTGCCACAGGAACAGGAAGCAAGTTCAAAGCTCAACAGAGGTTATAAATCTTGCTCCCTCTCCCACCCATGTACTTTTTTGCCCAGGACCTCAAATCATGTGGTCCTACTGTCCAACAGTAAACCATCTTTCCAAGCATTCACCATGTTTCTAGTGTCTTCCCACTTGGAACTGAACCCAGATGGACATTTCTTCCAACAATTTCCTTTGTTTACCTTTATACCTTTTCGTTATTTATCTTTGTACCTTTACTTTGTTCCCCCCAGGAACAGAGCATACCCACTAGAAATTATAATTAGCTGGAGGACGAAAAGGGGTGCTGAGTGGTTAGACACCTTGCTGAGCTTGTGGAGTTTTTCTCCCTCCGTTCGTTTACCATATCAACTGACTTCCTGTTCAATGAACATTGAGGCTGGAAATGTCAGAGGAAGGGATCTTTCCTTTATTAATAGGTGTATTACCAGGTATCTTGAAAGGAATGTTTACTTGAATGGCTATCATCTTTGTGTGTAAAGGATATCCATTTCTTATTATATTGATTGTGTTGCTGAGTTTGTCAATACTGACAAAAAAGCTTAAGTTGTTCTTTGTTTTGTGACCTTGAATTTACTGAGAACAGGCATGGCCAATGCTGGCAGGTGATGTGCTTGGCAAAGGTGACATAGAGCATGCCATGAGTGATATGGAAGTCACTTTCCTTCCTAGTTTGATATGTGTAAGGACATTTATTTGTTTGTTTGTTTGTTTATCAAATTTATTTGCTGTTTATCTTGCAGTTCAGAAATGCAAGTTATATTGTTAAAAACATTGATAATTCATGATATAGTTAATGCTTAAGATGGAAGTGTGCTTTCATTTCAACTCTATTGGTTTAACTTAGTGGGGTACAGGATAGAATACAAATTGGATTCTGCCAAGAAGTGGCAAAGCCATTTTTTGAGGAAGAAGGCAGGCAATCTTCTCTTCTCCTGGAAACCTTTCTGTTCCTACAACACTGTTGCAGAGCAGCTTCTCAGAAGGCATAAATGAAAAAGAAATTACAAAGAAAAAATACCTTTTAGTAAAAATCATATTGTCCTCATCATTCAATATATAACAGCCACAGAATGTATTGTTATTCAATATATATATATTCAAAACTATTCAATATCTGGCAATGGGAAACATGTACTAAGTGAGATACTAATACCACTCTATAAAGCCTCAGTAAGACCACACCTAGAATGCAACATCCAGTTTTAGGCACCACACTATAAAAAAATGTTGAGACTCTAGAAAGAGTGCAGAGGCACACTTCCAGGTTGTAAGGCTTCGTCGACGGCAGGAATCCGCTTCTCTGCGGGTCCCTGCTGTGCTCGCCGTCAAGGTACCCCCGATCCAACTGGATTTGGGGGTTGTCGCTACCCTGAAGGGGCAGCGGAAGACAGAGGAGATCCGAGCAGGGGTCTGGGGACATCGCACCCCCCCTCCCCAACCGGCTAGACTCCTTTTTCCTGAGACGGATGAGCGGCTGTCTCGGCAGCCATGAAGGATTCTTCAACCGGACAAGTTTGCGCAGGAGGAAGACTTAGAAGGAGAAGTTTTCTTGGCTAAACCAGGACATGATGTTACTTTTAAAACACCCTGGGAACCTGACTTTGGATTGATACATTTGTTTCCAAAAGGATTTGTAACATCGGCGAAAGTGCTGAAGGAAAGCTCACTCCCCCTCCCTACGGAGAAAGCAAAGGAGCACAGAAAAACTTGCTCTCTAAAGGTAAAAATAAGCTCTTTGTTATAAGTGGGAAGGGGAGGACTAAAAAAAAAAGTAAAATTTTTTTTTCCTAAACTTTGCTGGAGGAGACGCCTTGAAGATTACAAGACCATTAATTAATGGAAATACGGCTTTTAAAATATATCTGGGATTTTGCCTCTGGAGAAAAAACTGTAAAGAGAAGAAGAGGGAAAAAGTTTTGCTTGTTTGGATTGTTTGATAACTCTGACATTTGGAAATTACTTCAAGATTGAAAGCATCTGGGTTGTTGTTGTTGTTTTTTTAAAAAAAAAACTTATAATGGTACCACCGGTTGATGAACTGAAAATGGAATATGAAAAATTAAAAGAAAGACAACAAAGTGGCAAGGATTCTTTGGGAGCTGCCTTCACACTTTTTAGAAATGGCGGTTTCTACGTACCAGCAAACACTGGAGGAAGGAGAAGGAGAAGAAGAAGAAGAAAAGGAAGAAGCCATCTTTAATGGACTAAAAAGTTTGATTAAGAAAGAAAATGGGAAGGAAGGAAGGGAAAAGGAGAATTTAAGATTTAATAAAACAACCAAGAAAAAGAAAAATAGGATGAAAAGAAGGTACAATGTTAGAAAGCAATTGAAAAGAGAATTACAACAGAGAGGGAAACTTAAAAAGGGGGAGAGGAGAGGAGGGGGCAAAAAGACCAGATTGGAGAAGAAAGGGAGGGAAAAAGAAAAAAAAAGCCACGGGCTAGGACAAGATTTTTTTAAAAAAAGTTTTTTCTTTAGAGATGAAGGATGATAGATAGCTTATAATTAAAGAAGATTCTGCAAGAGTGCATAAGATAGTATTGTAGTATTTGTATTTGGAACAGTTTATTGGAATATTTAATGAAATATTAATGTTTAATAATGATGGATGTTGATATTTGATTAAATATTAGGAGATCTGTTAAGTGATTAATGCTTAGTTAAAGTTTAATTTGTTAGTGTTTTAATATTATTATAACTTTAGTATTTTATTTTTTCTATTCTAAAACAATGTACTTATTAGAACTAGAATTAGAATAGAAATTATACATTTAATTATACTATAAGTTTGTTATTCTTTCATTTTAAGATTTAATATGTAGAAGGTACTAAGCAGAATCAGAATGGAAATTATGTATTATTTTAAGTTTTATTTTAGGAGAAGGTGTCATACTTCAAAAGCGATTACAGGGGAAATTTTTTGGTTAAAGGGAAGAGATACATAGATGTTTACTAAAGAACGGACAAAAGACATAAGTATAATGACTTTGAAATAAGATGAAATAAATAAAATATAATTAAGAGAGTGAAAAGATGGGAGAAGTTATATAGAAAATACAAAATGGTTAATAAGATATGAAGGGTATATAAGGTGGGCATGAATTTGATTTAGGTCTGTCAAAAAAGATGTAACCTGGGGCCAAGTCACTTTTCAAAGAAGTTTTATGTTTTATGTTTAGTGTGTGGATTATGTTTGATTCTAAATTAATAAAATCTTGGAGAAATGAAATTAAAGGGAGAGAAATTGGGAAAAGATATGTATAAATGATAACTAAGGAGGGTTTTTTTTTTCTCCAATGTTTTGCTTCAAGTGTGATAATGTGGAACCATGTTTTAAAGAATAATGCTTTGTTTGTCTTGTTGAAGTTTATGGGTAGTTCTTGGAAAGGAGGTTTTATATGTTTTGTTTGTCTTGAAAAATCAATAAAACTTGTTTAAAAAAAAAAGAAAGAGTGCAGAGAAAAGCAGCCAGGATTATTAGGGGAATGGAGGCTAAAACATACAATGAATGGTTGCAGAAGCTGGGCATGGCTAGTCTAGTGAAGAGAAGGACCAGGCGAGACATGATAGCGGTGTTCCAATATTTGAGGGGCTGACACAGAGAGGAGGGAGTCAACCTGTTTTCCAAAGCACCAGAAGGACAAAAAATAATGGATGGAAACTGAACAAGGAGAGATTCAACCTGGAAATAAACATAAATTTTCTGACAGTGAGAGCTATGGACCAATGGAACAGCTTGCCTTCAGAAGTTGTGGGAGCTTCATCATTAGAAGCTTTCAAGAAGAGACTGGACTGCCATCTGTAAGAAATGGTATAGGGTCTGCTTGGGTGGGGGGTTGGACTAGATGACTTACAAGGCAGTGGCGGGATTCAATTTTTTTTACTACTGGTTCTGTGGGGATGGTTTCTGGTGGGCATGGCTAGGTGGGCATGACCATTTGACTGGGTGGGTGTGGCGTTTTTGCTTTTTATAGCCACCCCTCACCCATTTTGGGGCCTTCTGGGCCTCAGGCAAGCCTCCTGAGGGGGCATTTTTACTCCCAGAAGGCTCCACTGGGACTCAGGAAGAAAAAAAATGGAGCATAGGAAGGGCACACAGCACTCCCCCTTCACTCCATTTTGGGGCCTTCCTGGCCTCCCAGAAGACTGCCCTGGGGCTTAGGAAGGGAAAAAATGGAGGGGGAACCTCCCTCCATTCTTTTGTCTTCCTGGGCCTCAGCAAGGGGAATCCTGGCACTACTGATTGTATGAACAGCTGATTGTTGGGAGGGCAAAAAAGAGAAGGTAATACCTTAAGGAGCGAGCAACAGGTGGGTGGAGTGAATGAGCCAGTGGAGACCAGGTGACCAGGTTGGGGGCATGTCCAGCCAGAACTTTCTACCAATTCAGCGACCCATGCCAAATCCTTGCTACTGGTTCGCTTGAACCGGTCCAAACCGGCTGAATACCACCATTGCTACAAGGTCCCTTTCAACTCTGTTAATCTGTAATTTAAATGTAGAATATCATATCAGAGAGATGCATTGTTCATCTTTTATTTTACTTTTGTAAAAAAAAAAAAAACCTTAAGTTTTTTTCCATTTCATTTATTTTTTAAAAATGCATTTTAGTCAGCTGTCACTAAGTACAGCTGGCATATGAAAAATGTTTTATCCAAACAACTAAAATCAATCCCAAGAGCATACTGGAAAAATTAGCAAGACATAGAGCTAGAGCTGCTAGCAAATTTCACTTAAAGAGAACATTTGAAACACATTTGTCTCATTCTTTTGCTTTTCCCTGTCTGACAGAATGTCTGAAGAATTCTGATAACAGCAGAAAGAATCTCAGTAACAGAAAAAACATTTTAAGGACAATCCTCCTAAATCCTTTGTATTTGAACAGTGACATATCTGACAGCTACAGTCCAGTGCTTTAAATTGTTGGCGGTTGTCAGCCCTGCTAAATAGATCAGACAATGAAGTAAGCCCATAGGAAGAGTAAAACTACTTTTCTTGAGATTGGATATAATGACAAAATCTTGCAAATTTACTTGTGTTATACCACCTCTTCCTTGTTATATTCAATGAATTAGGGAGGTGTTTGTTTTAGAGCTGCTTCCAACCATTATGTGGATATTGTACATTTTTTAAAAAATGTTTCATCCCCTTTTACCTAGGCAACAGAGCTTGCATAGCTCTATCAAGGTCATCTTCCTGACTTCTGAATAAGAAGTTGCATTAAAATGGAGTCAGTTACATTAGAAAAGCTGTCTAGATCAGGGGTGTCAAACTCATGGCATTATGTTGTCATCACATGACGTATCACAATCCCCCGCCCCCCGCTTTGCTAAACTGAGGGTGGATGTGGCCAGCACGTAATGCATCTGGCTCACAGGCCATGAGTTTGACACCCCTAGTCTAGATGAAACCAAAATTTCATCTAATCTAATATACTGTTTGTAGGAACTGTGTGGTACAGTGGTTAAAATGCAGCATTGAGGCTGACTCTGCCCACTGCCAGGAGTTAGACCATGACCAGTTCAAGTTTCACTCAGCCTTCCATCCTTCCGAGGTTGGTAAAACGAGGATCCAGATTGTTGGAAGTAATATGGAATTCAATCAGAATAGAGCTAAAAGGGACCTTGGAGGTCTTCTTGTCCAACTTCCTGGTCAAGCAGGAGACCCTGCCTATACCATTTCAGGTAGGTGGCTGTCCAGTCTTTTCTTTAAAACCTCTAGTGATGAAGCACCTACAACTTCTGAAGGCAAGCTGTTCCACTGGTTGATTGTTGTTAATTGTCCCCATTGTTAGGAGGTTTCTCCTTAATTGCTTTTCTCTTTTATTAGTTTCCATATATTGTTTCTTTTCTTGCCTGCTGGCACTTTGGAAAATAAGTTGCTCTCCTTTTGTTGAGACTCTAGAAAGAGTGCAGAGAAGAGCAACAAAAATGATTAGGAAACTGGAGGCTAAAACATATGAAGAATGGTTGCAGGAACTGGGTATGTCTAGTTTAATGAAAAGAAGGACTAGGGGAGACATGATAGCAGTGTTCCAACATCTCAGGGGCTGCCACAAAGAAGAGGGAGTCAAGCTATTCTCCAAAGCACCTAAGGGCAGGACAAGAAGCAATGGGTGGAAACTAATCAAGGCGGGAAGCAACCCAGAACTAAGGGGAAATTTCCTGACAGTTAGAACAATTACTCAGTGGAACAACTTGCCTCCAGAAGTTGTGAATGCTCCAACACTGGAAGTTTTTTAAAAGAGGTTGGATAACCATTTGTCTGAAGTGGTGAAGGGTTTCCTGCCTAGACAGGGGTTTGGACAAGAAGACCTCCAAGGTCCCTTCCAACTCTGTTTTCTATTCTATTCTATTCTATTCTATTCTATTCTATTCTATTCTATTCTATTCTATTCTATTCTATTCTATTCTATTCTATTCTATTCTATTCTATTCTTTGTGGCAGTTCCTCAAATACTGGAATACTATGTCACATTACCTCTACTTCTCTTTTTCCTCTAAAATGACCATACCCAATTCTTGCAACCATTCTTCATATGTTTTTGTCTCTAGGCCCATAATCATCTTAGCTGCTCTTCCTTGCACTTTTTCCAAAGTCTCAACATCTTTTGATATTGTGGTGACCAAAATTGGATGCATTTTTGCAGTATGTAATTTAAGATATAGGCAAAAACTTTTCACTCTTAAGTTACAGCACTTAGTGCCTCCCCAAGTTCCTTTCCCACCCATCTAGTAGCTATTTGATGTAGTTAATATGGGGCTATGGGATGTGTGGAAAGGGCATATTAAATCTTTTAATTCAATCATAAGATAGTATTTTTATACTCTCAACTTTTGGTGCCCAAATGACTGCTACTGAAACAATATGGAATGGAAAGAAGTCAAAGGACATTTTATGATAAATTTTTGATGTTAGCAAAGGGACAATAAAACACAAATATTTTTATGCCTTCCCAGAAATGTATATGTGAGCATTGTTTCCAAATAAAGAAATAAACTCATCTCATTAATTTTAATTGGAAATATTTAAGCTGGATCATATGTTTTCCCTCTGAGATCAATTTCTTTAACAACAACAATAACAACAACAACAACAACAACAATCATGTTTTCTTAATCATTTTCTCCCTTAAAACAAGCTTTTCTAAAACATTATTAGGCATTGTGTTTTCCTACCTTTTGAAATTCTGCCGTTTGGAACCAAATCCCTGTAGAGGTAAAGATAAACTAATTCTGTTCACGAATATTCTCCAGTAAGGTTAGTTGACAATTTGCATTATTTAATTAATGCATAAACATGATAAAAATTACTGTAATCAGAAATTTATAACAACAATAGCCAGAAAAAGGATTGTGCTACTCTTTTATCACACTATTGTGTACACCAGATGATCATTGATACTCAAGTACCTGCTTAATCAAAGAAGAGGTTATTGCTTTTTTCTAGGTTATTAAAGTTTGATGGATCTTGCTGCTAATTAACTTTGTCCCATCTTGCATTACATTTGCTCTTTTTCTGCTTGACAATTATTTCGTTATTTGATTATACATCTATCTTTTTCCTTAAGCCTCTGCATATTGTGATTCATGTTGTGATGTCATCATATTTGCACTGCAAGATGTTACATTTTGCTCATGAGAAAAAAGAAACAATTGGTTTCCTCATATATCCCTCTGAATGCCACTTTTTCTTATGTCTCAGCAATCCTCATCATTAGCCTGAAGTTTTTGAAACCCAGTTCACTTTTGAGCAACATGTGTATGTCTTGTGAAGTTAGACCTAATCTACCAGCAAGTAGCAACAGGAGGAGGAGGAGGAGGAGGTGGAGGAGGAGGAGATGTGTTATTTTCCTTTTTATATTCCTTTTGGAGTGAAGTTATACAACACATTGACAAAATTATCAGGGTTATTGAAAAACTAAAGTATTGGTTTTAAAGATATGTATTATATTAAACCATATACCTACTACTTGGAACTTTCATGTTCTGAACAAGTATGGTTTTTTTCATGCTCAGGGAATTGCTAAAAGAATAATACTTAGGAAACAGAAAATTCTGTAACTCCTGATAGGTTTGGGTTTTGTAGATAGCAATTTCTTAGAAAATTATATATTCTGCCAATCAAAAAAATGTCATGTTATCTCTGTCTTTGAAAAAAAAATTGGACAGGGTTGGTGAATATTGAAAGCTTACTTTCAAATATTTAGAAAATCATGTGAACTTGGAATACATTCAAGATTACAAGCTTTTGGTCTCTTTCTATTTTTTTTATTTGTGTCATATTGTAGCAGTTTTTTGTTTTTATTTTTGAATAGTGAATTCTGGGAGTTGAAGTCCACAAGTCTTAAAGTTGCCAAGTTTGGAGACCTCTGCCTTAAACCATGAGACTAAACTGGCTTTCATATTAGATTTAGAACACTATGATTTCTGAACATTCCTATTTTTAGGCAAAGATACACTTTGAATGTATTCTTTCTCAACAGTACTCCTTTTCCTGTAACAGAACAATACAATATAACAATAATACACGTTTTTTTCAGGTTTTTCTTTTTGCTTTCAAACTGACCTAGAATGGCAAACAGGTTTTTTTTTTCTATTGAATCTAATTGACCTAGCTTTTATTGGTGGCTAAAATGTGCAATAATAAGAATTATAAAATAATCTACTAAATCTCATTGTTTATGTCATAAATGTGATTATTTTTATTAGTCTGTCTCTTAATTTCCATAGCAACCAATTCAGCTTGCAAGAGAATTGGAACGGCTGTCTGATGTACAAAATGGAACAATTAATGCATGCATGGCTCCAACAACCCTCCAAATGATTTTTTTTTTAAATGTCCATATGATAACCTGCCATCTTCATAGCTGTTAAATGTTAGGCAGAGCATTGTTCTTCCATTTGTCTTATTTTCTAGGCTTTGGGCCCTCTGCAGTATCAATATCAATCAAGTATCCCAGAATCATATAGAAGTAATATTTTGTTTGATGTGTGATACATTTATTTGTACATAAGACAGGGAATTGCTAAGCAACCTGCCTGAGAATAATAGACAGCAACTATTCACATTCTGCCCAGGTGACATATTTGGAATGCTGACTTATTCTGAAATATAAATAATTCAGCCTGATCATTGTTTCCTCCTGTTTTAACAACCCCTTTCCTTGCTAAACGGCTTGCTGGCACAGCAGGAGGGAACAAGGACTGCTGGTCCTACAAATCACTCCCTATTTGTATTAGCAAAAAGGCTTCAGAGCAAAAAAAAAAAAAAGCGGGGTGGGGTGGGGGCTAGAGCTGTGAAGATAAGATGAAAAGATTGGGAAAAATCTCAGCTCATGATCACATATATGAGGCCGTGAGATACTATAGCCATAAGGCAATGTATGTCCCACCGGTTTTGCATACAATTTTGTTTTATTGGGAATAAGCCATGGTTTGTTTGTTTTTTTGAGTCCTGTCTGAGATAGATAACAATTTCTAGACCCAGACTAGCTGTTTCTAATTCTTGATTTTTCCCTTTGATTTGTACAGTTCTTTGGTACTGCCTCTTATCCCCAACTCTTTACTCATGCCAGTACACTGTACATTATAATCTTCAGAATTTCAACATTTGGATAGACTAGATTTGAATACATGACTCCAAATATCTTTGGATCACTTCTGACAGTAAAATGTGGAATTAACTTTATAAAAATAGACATTTTAATTATGTCTAAATATAGTACATGTACTGATAAATATTTCAGTACACAGCATAGCAACAATTCTGGTATCATCTGTAGCTGATTCTGATCGTCTCAAGGTACTGGTTTCCATACCTATTTTTATCCTACCAGACATTATTAGGTCACAAGGTCCATTGTGTTTGGCTGTGGTAACCATAATAGGATAAAGATCTCATTAGGAGATTTCTCCTGGAAAGGTTTGAAAAGAAAAACTAGAAAGTCAGTGAGAAGAAAGATCAAACTATCATGTTTGTTAGCGTAGAATAAAAAAGCATTATATATAATAAAACTACGCTAGAATTGGGCAGTAGATATACTTTTTTCCATGTCTGCTAAGTTTTTCTGCTCAGGATCTTTTTGATGGGAGACCACTCAAAGATGGTTTTTCATCTGAAGTAGCATAGCCCGAGAGGAAAATATTCCTTCCTTTCCATTTTTTTTCTCAAAAAAATTAAACTAGTTTTTAGATTAGGATATTCCAACTCTGGACAGACAGATAGAAAAGAAGATCAAATTAAATGATTTGCAACTGATTTTTTGGCCTGCATGTGTAGTGGTGGCCCTGTAATACTTCAACATAATGAAACAGTGCTAATAATGCATTTTATTTTATTTTATTTTATTTGGTTTGGTTTGTTAATTGCTTACAAGATAATAGGTATAAGTAAAAACAGTTATGAATACATGAAATGGGTATATATAAGAAAAATAAAAGAAACAATAGGACAGGGACAGTAGGCACATTGGTGCACTTAGGCACACCCCCTACAGACCTCTTAGGAAAGGGGTGAAATCAATAGTAGAAAGTCTAAGGTTAAAGTTTTTGGGGTTTGGGGAAGAAACTACAGAGTCAGGTAGAGTATTCCAGACATTGACCACACTGTTGCTGAAGTCGTATTTCCTGCAATCAAGTTTGGTGCGGTTAACCTTGAGTTTGTATCTATTGTGTGCTCTTGTATTGTTATGGTTGAAGCTGAAGTATTCGTTGACAGGTAGGACATTGCAATGTATGATTTTATATACTATACTTAGATCCGACTGAAGGTGGCATAGTTCCAGGTTTTCTAGGTCTAGAATTCAAGTCTGGTGGCATAAAGTATTCTGCAATGAGTGGAGTACTCTTCTTGTGAAATATTTCTAGACTTTCTCAACTGTGTTAATATCAGATATGTAATATGGGTTCCAGACTGATGAGCTGTATTCGAGTATTGGTCTAGCAAATGTTTTGTATGCTCTAGTTAGTAGTGTAATATTACCAGAGAAAAAGCTACATAAGATCAGGTTAACAACTCTTAATGCTTTTTTGGCTATGTAGTTACAGTGGGCTCTAGCACTTAGGTCATCTGAGATGAATACTCCAAGATCCTTGACAGAGTTTGGATCATCAACAAGGACTTGACTATTCAGCCTGTATTTTATTTTCTGATTATTATTTTTTTTGCCAATATGTAGGACAGAGCATTTATTTGTTGAGATTTGAAGTTGCCATTTGTTTGACCATTCTGATACATAGTCAAGGTCTTTTTGAAGGGTAGCAGTATTATTTATGGTGTTGAATAACTTTACATAGTCAGCGAAGAGAACGCAGTTGCTCTTAAAATGATCACAGAAGTCATTTATGTAGAGTATGAAGAGAGTTGGTCCTAAAACACTGCCTTGGGGGACACCACTGTTAACAGGTATAGAATTTGATAGGACGTTCCCAATTTTGACCATTTGTTGTCTGTTTGACAGGAATGCTTCTATCCAGTTATGCAGGTATCCAGAGACACCATAACATTTTAGTTTTTGGAGTAGTTTGTCATGTACCACTGAATCAAAGGCTTTACAGAAGTCTATGTAGATTGCGTCTATTGCTTTGATCTGATCGAGTTGTGTAGTCCATATATTTTTGCAGTGTAAGAGTTGCAGATTGTAGGGTAGTTTTTTTTCTGAAACCAAATTGTTTATTAGGTTGTTTGTCTCTAAGTGGAGGATAATGGATTGGTTAATAATTGATTCCATGACTTTACAGGTGACGCAGCATAAAGAGATTGGTCTGTAATTTTCAACTAGGCTGGGGTCTCCCTTTTTGAAGATGGGGATGACTGTGGCTTGTGACCATAGTTTTGGCAAGGAGCTGGTCCTGAAAGGTTTTTCGAAGATTATGCTTAGAGGTTCGACTATGGCAGTGGATAGCTTTTTAAAGAAGTAGGCACATATTCCATCCTGTCCAATAGATAGAGATGGTTTTAGATTGCGTAGTGCTTTTTCAACATTGTCTGCTGTAAAATCGATATTTATTAAATTATTGTAGTTGTTTGTGGTTCGACTAGGAAATACTGGGCATGATCCATTGCTGTTTACAAACACTGAGCCAAAGAATGTGTTAAAGAGGTTGGCTTTAGTACTGTCATCATTGCAGTTCTAATTAATAATAATTAATAATAATTGCTGTCTAACAGGGCTTACATGTATTTAACCATAGTTAGATTTTCCAGAATAATACATGGCTCTACACCTGGAAATACTTAGCCTCCAGGACCACTGTTAACACAAACCATAAATATGCTCGGGAATTTGAAACACAAATCAATTGTGAGCAACCTCCAAGCATTCATCTGTTACACAGAAAATGGCTGAAGGAATCCCTCAAATTTTGATATGTTCAACTCCCTACAACCACTGGTTTTCTGTTTCCTAGACAAGTAGGTAGAATTTTCCAATAAAGCACTAAGTGTAGAAAGGACAAGTTTATTTTTTAAGAATGGTGACATGGGCTTGCCACACAAATAAAAGCAATATCAGTTGGGGAGTGGTTGATCGATCGCATCTCAAAAGACTTTAACTAAAGATAAAGTCAAAAGGGAGAATGAATGTAAGTATGTAGGTGCCCATGAGCCACAAGAATTAATTTACTGTGCCTTCAGTTTCAACTAACTCCACATTTTAAAATATATGAGTGGAAACCCATTTCCTCTTCAAAATGTAGGCCACCACCTCTGATAGATACCAAACTGACATAACTTAAGTTAAACCTATTTATTTTTCAGAACTTTGTTTGTTTGTCTGCCATTGTATTTTAACTTTGTTATCACATTTTGTACCACTAAATTGATAACAAGGTGCAGATTTGTAAAATACCTGCTGTTTTTCAAATACACAAAAGATGGCATCCAAGAATTGGGATTTTTAGGAAACTAAGAAGCATCCTCTTTCTCCCATACTTTTTTCTGAAACCTGAATCATATAAAATGTAAGACAATCCATCTGTTACAGCACAAGGCAATAAACTAATTCATTTTAAAGTTAGGAGATTAAAGAGAATTGTCACAATAAAAGAGACAGCAAACTTGGGAATGTTAAAGGTTGGGGAAGGAAATTTAAAACATTCTCAGCTACAGCCCCTCCTTCTTAACCCTTAACACTGACACTTGTTTAATCCAATATCATGTTCACTTTTCCTAAAATTGGAAAGAGTGATTGCTGACCTGACTAGTTTTTGTGAAGTTGGAGACATCCGTTGTCCTTTGAAGAATATTAGGTTAAAGTTTTAGTTAAGACAGTCATGAATAATATTGTCTATTGTTATATTCTATTGATATTATTATAAGACACTGAATTATTTAAATAGGCAGCATATAAATGCAGATGGGGGAATAGATACATAGAAAGACAGACATGGAAATATCTTGAACAAAAAAAAATAGTTAAAATATTGGTGCATTTTTTTTTTAATGGGAATCTTTGTTGTTCCAGCCAAAGCAGGGATCTAGTTTGGATATGAAAGTAACTAATATTACTCCCTGGTTCAAATATGATTGGAAGTTTAACATATATCAGCTGGAGTTTATATTTTCCAAACATTCCACTGTGTTTGGAAATTTAAGAAACAGCTACAAAAACAAAAATCATAATATGTCTAGGAATATTCAAGACAAAATGAGTGTAAAATATGACAATAAAATGTTGTCTAAATTTGTTATAGAAGTGCAATCTGCAGAAGAAGGATAGAACAAATTTCTTGAGGACCATATGCAAAGCAGACTTGCATTGGGCAAAGACCAATTCACTTAAGTTGATGTCATAAGTCCATCAATGCACCATTAAATGAACAGTAGTTACTGCATATTATGGACAAGTTGCCAAATACTTGCTGAGGGTGCAAGGTTAATCATTGTGTGATTAACCTTGGATGAATAGTTCTTTGATCAAATCCAGCAAGTTTTGATATAGCAACCACAAATGCTACAAAATCCAAATGAACCTTCATTAAGAATGGATGCAACTAGTATAATGACATTAAATGGACCAAAACACTCTGGTACATTGTCACACTTGGTGTATTCAGGAGCTTCAGAAATGTCCCAAACTCTGAATATAATTTTGAACAAGATAACGAGAAGTGAATGGCATAAGCAACTCCCTGTCTTCTTATATTTCACAGCAAAGGCAATAAAGGGAATAGAATACACGGTTTGTTTTTTGATTGACTGAAAAGAAATGTTTTTTTCAGTAAAGTGACTCCCCAAGCCTTTTATTTCTAGTTGCATTAAAGCATATGGGTAGAATTGCAAAAGTAAAAAAAAATTAATAGCACTGTTCACACTCTAATTTCTACCTCTAATGGGAAGTTGGTGGGAATAAGAAAGACATAAAAGTACAGTTTTAATTTATTCTCAAGGTAAGTTTAAAAACTGGATAAGTTTTTGAATAAACAAGCCTGATAATCAAGTTTTATAGCTCAAGTTCAGTCATGGTCATATATAACTGAGATACAGTTTTATTTCTTTGTGATCCCTAGCCTACTATGCAGTCTACATTCCTTGTATCAGCTTGAAACGGACCTGTTATCTCTTGCTGGGTTATGGGATAAACTCATATGTAAGGTATTTTAAATGATAAGCTGATACACATGGTTTAATTTAATTTTCATGGGACAGGATAATTTTTCTTCTTCATTAACTACAAAAGTGGGAAGATCATAAAAAGGGAAGCACATTACATTCAGTAAGAGGAAATAGGGAGGAAAGCAGCATTATTAAGTAAGCAGCATTATATTGTCCAGGGACAGGATATTGGTTAATGACTGAACAAGCATTCTGCTTGGTTTATAAAATATTTTACAATATAATAAATATAATAATATAAAAATATCAGCAAGCATAACTCAATTTTTTAAAAAGGTGATGAAAATAGCAACAAGAAGTAGTGTGGAGCTCTCAAAAACATGAACACGGGTTATTTAAAACTAAAGTTTAAATTTAGTGCAGAAACAGAACTGTCATTCCAGAAGCCTCTTATTCTATCTAGCATCAAATAGCTAATCACTCTGCTCCCCCAAGTCTGGCATATTCTAACAGGTTGAACTTTTGAAGATACCTTCAAAGGCAATCCCAATGAAAAACCCATCAAGAGGTCAACCAGATCTGCATAAACTTCCTTTGGTGTGGGTAGAATTTTCCCCTTTCTGTTAGACTGAGAACTTAGTGAGAATTACTGTGCCCCCCGAGCCATGGCCACTTTCAATGTTCTTTCTTAATTTTTGGAGATAGGTGTCAGTATAAACGTCTGTGGGTACAACCCAGCCAAATTAAGGATGGTGGAGGGTTATTGATTTCAGTGCTCCCTTTGAAACATAATGAAAATTAAATGTGCTTATGTTGTGCTCAATCATGTATTATCTAGCTGATATTCCAGTCTTTCTCAAATTCCTCAAAGCAGTTTGCAAAAATTGTTCACCTATTTTCCTTATATCATTATAGTCTGAGAATATCACCTAATTGAGTCTTGGCCTTAGCTCATATCTACCCCTCTGGTGATTTGTTTCCTGGTTTGTATTATAAGGCTGTAAGCCCCTTTAGTGTAGTAGCTGAGGCAGGAGGAGACTGGAATTTCTAGTCCTGTCCTAGGCATCGAGCCAAATCAGTGAACTTTGCCAGTCGTAAGAAGGAGGCAGTGGCATACCACTTTCACCAAGAAAAATGCAAGGATATATCCAAGTCACCAAATGGAAGGCACCAAAAAGAAGGCAAGGAAGAGATGGAGGGATGGAGAGAAGGAGAGGAAGAGATGGGGAGAGGGAGAGAGCCCCCATGCTTTGAAAACCCAATTTCTGAGGCATCTTGACGTACAGCAAAGTGTATACTGTATAGCATAAGCCATAAGCCTCATAATCTACAATACTATTATTTATGTATGCAGAAATTTTTAGTAGTAATATTTAGATAGCATCAGTCATAGAAACAGAAGACCCAGAGAAACCTGATAGCTCTCATCACTAAATTGAAATACTATTCTGCTCTTATCTTTGACAGTGGAAGGTTATTAAATGGCAGACTGAAACTTTCATCACATTTGCAGCTTTATCCATCTTCGCTCTTTAATCCCTCCCTTTTTTTCCTACTGCCATAACTAATTCTTCCAGGCAAGTTGCCAAATTGAATTTAGTAAGATGCTACCCAGCCATAACAAGGATGAAAGCATCCCACTCTGTTACTGGCCATGATGCCATACTTCTGGTTGCTGAATTAATTTTCAGAGGGGAGCATTGCTATCCAAATTCTGCAGCAACCCTCTCAACCCTCTTTTGTGACAAGGGAACCAAAACGTTCTTATAGACACCTATATGCCACTCTTAATTTGCATATATCTATTAATTAAAGCAAGCAAACTATTATTTTTATCTTACAGTTTTAAGAAGGCCTTTCCATGTCCATCTAGCTCTTAAAAAACTAATATCAATTGACAGGTTTGAAATTTGAGGTCAAGGAAAATTCTCACCTTACTGAAGAAGTGGTGCAATTCCAGGCTTTCAAGAGAGGTGATTTCTTTTTCTTTCTTTCTGAGTGCTTGCAGAGATCAGTTGAGTTTGGCAATTGTCAATTAACAACTAACAAGAGTTGGATTTTAATGATTTTATCAGTGCCAGTATCTGACTTGACCAATGTTAACTTGACCTATTTCTAGAGGCATGATTGTGTAGGATGCAGCAAAAGCATTTGAAGAATCGACAGATTGTGTATTTTTTAGCTGTCAGAACCACCAGTAAGTTCATGAGATGTATGAAGTATCATCTCAGTTTGGGTTTTTTGACTTTCAGGAGCAAAGGTTATCCTTCAAAAAAAGTTCCTGTTTGGCTCTTATTTGGAATAAATATCTATGCTTTTTATGTCCAAAATGAGAATTACATCATTGCACACATATCCTGAATCCCAAACATTCTTCCGATAATAGTTGCATTTTGGGGTTATGTCCACCGAGTTCATAGAAAATGCAGGTTCAAGCACATGCTACTTTGTCTCTGCATAGGGACACAGGGACCACATTCATAGAATCTTAGAATCTTAGAATAAGAGTTGGAAGGGAGCTTGGAGATCTTCTAGTCCAACTCCCTGTAGAAGCAGAAGACCCTGTAGCATTTCAGATAAACGGCTCTCCAGTTTCTTTCTGAAAGCCTTCAATGATGGAGCACACACAACTTCTGAAGGGAGGGTGTTCCATTGGCTGATTGCTCTCATCGTTAGCAAATTTTTCCTTAGTCATAGGTTGCTTTTGTCCTTGGTTAGTTTCCATCCAGTGGTGGGATTAAAAATTTTTTTACTACCGCTTCTGTGGGCGTGGTTTATTTGGTGGGCCTGGCTTAGGGTCACGTGACAGGGTGGGCATGGCTTGGTGGTCATGTGACTGGGGTGGTCATGTGACTGGGGTGGTCATGTGACTGGGTAGTCATGGCTTGGTGGTCACATGACTGGCTGCGTGGCTTGGTGGTCATGTGAGTGGGTGGGTGTGGCCAACTCAATGTCACTCACATCAAGGGGTGCCTCGCCTGGCCCTTCTCCTCCCAGCCATTCCTTGTCACATCCAGCCTCAACATATCTATAGTTTTGTAAAAATGTTGTTCACTCTTATTTTGACTTTATTATCTACATACTATAGATGTACTTTCATGGACCACTGAAAGGAGGAAATGGCTCACATGCTTTGCCCAAGAGGGTGATAGGCAACAGGCTTTTAGGGAGCTGCCAGAAAGAAGGGAGGGGGCAATGTATTTTCCAAAGCACCAGAAGGATGGAAACTGAACAAAGAGAAAAGCAACCTAAAAGTAAGGAGAAAGTTTCTGACAGTGAGAAAAATTAACCAGTGGAATTGCTTGCCACCAGAAGTTCTGGGTGCTCCAACACTCGATGTTTTTAACAAAAGACTGGACAGCCATTTCTCTGAAATGGTATAGAGTTCCCCCCAAGGTCCCTTCTAAGTGTTGTTCTGTTATTCCGACACCTTTCCCAGGATCTCTACTCAGATTTTGGCATCTTCAGAGTTTTCCTGCCTGAGCAGGGGGTTGGACTAGGAGACCTCCATAGTCCCTTTCAACTCTGTTAAACGCATTTATGCTCTTGACTATTGACATGGAAACTCTGAAAAATACCTGGGCAAAAGAAAGGCAGTAAAATCACTCTAGGTGTAGGGACAGTGCAAAATATTAATATATGATAAATAATGGAACAATTAAAAATAATAGCACAGAATTTTCTCCCCCCCCCTTCTTCTTCTTTTCTTTCTCTCTCTCTTTCTTTCTCCACTTCCTCTTTCTTTCTCTCTTTCTCTCCCTTCCTCTTTCTTTCTTGCTCTCTTCTCTTTTTCTTTCTCTTCCTTCCTCTTTCTCCCTTCCTCTTTCTTCCTTTCTTGTTCTTTCCTTCTTGCCCTTCCTCCCGTTCTCCCTCCCTTCCTTTCCTTCCTAGTCTCTATCACACACACACACACACACACACACCTTTTCTGGGAAGAACTTATTGGACGAACTTCGGAGCAGCGAGCAGCAGGACAATGAGGAAAGCAGCAGCCCCAGAACATCCTTTTCAAAGCACATGAGCGGTGGCGGCGGCGGTCGGGTGCAGCGTGGCTATGGGAAGCAGCCCCAGGAGATCATGGCCTCCCTTTCAGGCTACAACAGCAGTGGTGATGGTGGCATGGGAGGGGAACAGCGGTGTTGGCATGGGGGGGCAGTGGCGTGGAGGGCAGTGGCGGCAGCACAGCTATAGGAGAGGGGCACGGAAGAGCCCTGAAAGGGAGAAAGAGAATGGAAAGCCGTTCATTTTCTCCCCTCTGCTGGAGCTGAGAGGGGCATGGAGGTGCCCCGAAAGGGAGGCTGGGAACTCCTGGGGTTGTTTCCTATAGCTGTGCTGCCACCGCCACCGCTGTTCCAGCCCACCCTTCTGACTGGCCTGAAAACGGTGCCCTACCTTGGCCTCCTCCTGCCCGGAAAGGTCCTGGGCAGTAAGGCGGAGGCACTGAAAGGCCCCAGGTGGTGGGCAAGGGTCTAGCAGGATTCGCAGGCTTACCTGTGAGCAGGCAGATCAGGGATGCTCAGTTGGAGCGCAGGCACCATGTGGGGAAGTCAGGTTAGGCAAGCCACAAGGACCCAGTGTGTCACATAGGAAGGGAGGAGTGACTGGGTGGGGCAACTGGTGGGCGGGCGAGCTGTGCGAGTGAGGAACCATCAGGTGGGTGGGGCAACTGGGTGACTGGAGAACCGGTTTGGGGGCATGGCCAGCCAGAAGTTGCTACCAGTTCCCTGACCCATGCCAAATTCTTGCTACTGGGTCACAAGAATTGGTGCGAACTGGCTGAATACCACCTCTGTTTCCATCAATTATTTCTTGTTATGCCTTTTGGTGCTCTGTCTGGAAAATAGTTTGAAAGTACCAGAAGGCATTCCAAAAAGTGTTATTGAGATGAGAGTGTATTATTGCATTCAATTTTTATGTTATTTAATTATAATGAATTATAATTGGTGTTATTATTCTCCAATCAGATATTTACTAACTGATCAATTATGTAACAATAAACAATATGATTTTGAAATTTCTGAGTGGTACATGTAGTGATTTCAGGAGCAGCAAAAGGCCCCAAATTAACAGGGTATATTAAACTAGAAAAAAAGTGCACTGAGTTTAAAATGATAAATCCAGCATGTTGTACGCATTCACTTACCAGACCTCCCCAAACAGAGTAAATAAAATTATTTTATTGCATCAAATGTGCTGCATTTTAAACATTATTTCATTGTTCTCTGAAACAGAAATTCAGTGGTGTATGAAATGAACTTAACTGCTTCTTCCTTCTAATTTTTTAGTTCAGTTTCAGAGATGATTTATGGTTGGTTTCACAGACTGGTTTTGGCATGAATGAAGGCAAATATATTCACCCCAGGATCGTGTTTCAGTCTCGATCACCAGGACCAGAGGCTTAATTTTCCAAATTTTTGGACTTGTGCTAGAGCCCATCCTCAGAGAACTTCTGTCTAGCAGAATGTGTGGACTTGGGATTGTTGCCTCCTATCAAGTCCTTCACAAGAATCTAGGATGGGCAGATGTTGTTATAAACTGTTCTGAGAAAAGTGCATTTTGCAATTGACTGATGGTAATTTTGTCAATGCCAATGATATTCAAGTGGTGTTCTGGAGGTTTCAGAAATGCACCCAAATTATTATTACATACACAACAACGTGAAGTCACAGTTACCAATTCTTTAGCTGGTGTTTGCCTTCATATTCATGGAGTTCTTCCCAATCACCTAGGATGTCATAATATAAGTATAAGTGGAACATAGTATAAGTGGAGATTCAAATAGAGAAGGAACAGGACTGAACATAATAATGCAAAGAGAAATGCAATACAGTAGATTTTCAGGTTTGATTTCTTTCCCATTCTACAATGGCTGATTCCTATCTAAAATTAAACTGTGAAAAGATTTTGATGAACTCATATTTCTTTGGGGTTTTTTAAACTTCAGATTTCAGTGTATGTCAGCTTTAAATGCCCTGAGAACATTATAATCTGAGACTGCCACCAATTTATAATTCGATGGTTAAATTCACTAATAACCACTGCATACCGTCTTCACTGGACCTCCCCCATGTGAATTAAAATGATAGCTTTGGTCCCAGAAGTATTGTTATATTTAGACAGCTTAGCTAATAAAGTGCCAATGAAGCATAGCTATGGATTTTTTTTAAAAGTATCTGCCCTGTCATTTGACAGCATTCAAGACACAATGGAGCAAATTGCCTTTGCGTTCAAGTCCTTGTAGCTATTTTAACAGAATCTAAATAGGCACCTTACATCTTTTTCAGCCTCAATAAAAAGGATGGTTATGTTTCAAAAAAATAAAGAGTACCTACTTAACAAAAAGCAAAGCACTGTAAACATGGATTGGGACCCAAAGAGCCATTTCAATAAAGTTCCATACATAACGGAAGCTGTTAGCATCTTTTCATGCAGGAACACTTTGGAAAATGATTTGTCATACTTGGAAACCTTTTAGGTTGGCATTTATTTTCTACAAAACATAAAGCTAAAATGAGGAAATGGTTTCCTTGACTCTGAGCATGTTCACAGCACCGTGCTCTCTTGCAGAAGCTTCTGAAAGCCTCAGCAGTCATTACTTGTTTTGTGTTTACTGCAATTGTTTGTTTTGGTGGCTTCAAGTCATTGTTGACTCCTGGTAACTGCCTGGGCAAGTTCCCGAAGTTTTCTTGGCAAGATTTCTGAAGTGTTTGCTAGGGTTGAGACAGAAGGACTTTCCCAAGTCACCGAGCTGGCTTTGTGCCTCAGACATAACTGAAAGTCACAGTCTCCTGGTACCTTTTTATTGCTGATAGTGAACCACAAAATTTGTTGTATCTTACTTGTTTCAGCTTATCTTACGATACCTACTTAAATTCCAAAAATTAAAAACACATGAACTAATAAGATCTTTGCATTAAAAAGATTCATAAACTATCTGGTTTACATAGTTGGCTTCTGTAAAGAAAAAATAAATAAAAAATCTCTTCAAGATACTACTTTGAATATCTTCTACTGCATTACCAGAAGTAAAGGAAAACATATCCAGATTTTTAGAAGATAATATGATTCCCCAAATAATTTATTCACAAATACTGAATCTTTTCAAGTGTTATGATTAAAATGTAATATGGTTGTCTGATATGTCAGTATGTTTAGAAGAAACTGAAAAATTGTAATGAAACAATAGATAAGAAAAATGTGCTCGACAAGAGTAAAGAGGGCATGTACATATATGCAACTGAACAAAAATATTAGGTAATTATAGAGTGTTTCAGGATCTGTTATAACCAAATAGTTATGCAATGGTAGCAGCTGCTGCCTGACAAAAGTAATTACAGCATGTGACCTTATAGTCTATAATTTAATAAAGTGAAAGTGATGGGAGGCATAAAACAATCCCAAGATACACATAGCAAAAATGCATTTGAAGAAATCCCACAGGTGTGTGACAACAGCCTGAAAGTAATAGGATACAAAGAAACAAGTAATCAAAAAATATAGGACAGAATTGAATTTCCATGTGATAGTGACTTACCAGTTAAATCTTGTTTCTTGAGAGTTTAGATACCTGCAATCACCAAAATAAAGCATTTTTTAATCTAAAGGATTGGAAAGGAAGCTGTTTTGCTTAATCTATGGCATTCATTATTGTTTAATAACCTATCTATCCTAAGACTTTGCATTTGGGGTCAAGATTGGTCTGTCTGCCTGTCTGCCTGTGTAAATCGCCTTTTCCATCACATTTTGTAGAGATTTTGAATGAAATCTTGGAATCACTGATGGGATGGGTAATACCGGTAGTAGAAAAAACCTAGAATTAAGTTCAGATGAAACAAATGGAATTAGTCTTCTACCAGTCCAAAGATGTTTTGTTACTTTCATTAAAATATCCAGGTTATAGGTTGAGAACATTGCTTGATCTGATTTTATCCCAAAATATCAGTTATTAACTGTGGCTATACATGTCTGAGACTTGGCCATAATTTTATATACATTACTTGCATCTCAGTTGGATTACTATAAAGTGCTCCCCAAAGGCCTTTTTTTTTTGAAAACCAGTTGAAACCAACAATACATAAAGAATATTTCGAGGAGAATTTTGATGGCTAATAGTATGAGTTCAATTGTTTCTTTTCTTCTTGTCATCCTCTCATAACCCACTTTTTTTTGGGAAATCTTATATTTTTGGGAAAGAGGATTCCTGAATCTGCCCAAACTTTCCATAGCTATCAAGTGGTTTTGCTTTTTCTTCATCTAAATTTAGAGCCAATTTATCAGAATCTTGGATTAAATAACTACTATATAATCAATATACTAAGTAGTTCTTGGCTTTTGTAATTAATATATGCATCTGAGATTAGACCTATAAGCTAACACCAAAAATCAATTAACAATATCTTAGACTGTGTAGTCTAGACTGAAATAATTAGTTTTCATATTGCTTTTGTTTTCATCTGATGGTCCTTTGGATTTTTGCAGTTTAGATATGATAGTGCAGTGTATTTTCGCTGGTATCTTTCAGGAATGACTTTAAGGGATGGAACTCTTGAATTAAAAGCTACCTGTATGATTCCAGTGACTTTTAACAATCATCATATTGGTATGACCCATAAGGATTAATCAAGTTATAAACTAATATTAAAATTCACTCCTGAATAAATGACAATATTACAGAACTAATTAATTTCTGAATATAATTTCCAGAAGTGCTTCTTTCTGCAGCAGCTAAAGGGCCACCACAAGTATCCACTTCATTTCATAGGAACAAGGAGTAAGGAGATCTGTTCTTGATGATATATCTCACAATTCAGAACTCATGAATCTCATTATTGGCATCTCAGTACTTTAATTCTATTTCTAAAGTTCACTAAATTGTAATTTTACCTTTAAAACTTATTCGTAAAAATAAAAAATGCTTTAAATTACACCAGCCTTCCCTAAACTGGAAGTTTGTGTTGGGTTTCAGTTTTCATAATTTTTAATCTGCTGATGTATGTGCTGGCTAAGTATAATATGGTTCAACCCTTACATGGAAGGATTCAGAATGGCTTCAGAAAGAACGAAAATTCCAGCTTTGACGGCTATGTATCCAATACTTTCTATATATTTCCTAGTTTTCTCCTACGTTATCTGTGAGTAGACATTCTATTATAGGGCATGTGTAAAAATTATAAGGAAGAGTTTTCTGTCAGAAGTGAAATGCAGCGTATTTCCCCTATTCATTAAAAGAGTCCAAACTTTTTCATGCTTTCACATGTAACTAAAAATGTTGCTAGTTGAGAAGTCATTTACTGAGTGACTATATTTCCTGAAAACTTTCATATGGCCATGTCCAGATGTACTTGAGAAAGTTTGACATTCTTCCCCAATATTGAAGGGATGTTTTCTTATTTAGGGTTCATATTATCTGATATCCAAATGTTTCTGTTTTAGATATATCTATACCATTCCTTGGTAGCAATATAGATGTGGTTTGTCACTGCCTGCTTTTGAGTTTGATTCTGAAGTTTTCTCCCCTAGATTTCTGTCATGCCCTTTTACTCCACTTGCTATTTCCTCCACTGTAGATTACTCTTGGTTAAGGTAACCCTATAAGAAGGTCCGGCCAGCTGATCCTTTCCAAAATGTAAAGCTAATATCAGTATCAGTCTGTTTGTTAGACACACAGCAGATGTCCTTCTTTACTGCAGCTCCCAAGCTTTAGAAGATACTTTCTTGGCAACTGCACTTAGCCACCATTACTGCCATATTTAGAAAGTGCTTTCACATTATGTTCTTCAATTATATTTTGTTAATGTGGGGTGATAATAATCTACCTGTACTATCTATGTATTTTTAAATTGGGATTTTAAATGTTTTTTATTTCTTCCATTTCCTTGTTTGTTAACTAGTTCGAACCCTCTAGGTGTAGAAAGATTAAGTATAAATGGAAATAAATACATTCATACTTATAATTGCTTGCAGGAGGATTCTGTTGTTAGAAATTAAAAATTATTTTTCTAACACTGTTAAAAAAAAGGTAATTTGCAATGTTCCAGCAATGGTAGCAACCAGAGGAGGTATTCAGCAGGTTCTGACCAGTTCTGGAGAACCAGTAGCAGAAATTTTGAGTAGTTCAGAGAACCAGCAAATACCACCTCTGACAGGCCCTGCCACCATCTATTCTCTCCTTCCCAGGTCCCAGCTACTCGGCTGGGTCTTCTTTTGTTGCCCTACACAGAAGAATGGAGCTGGAAAGCAGGTTAGTGGGGTGGGGAGGGAATGGAGATTTTACAGTATCCTTCCCCTGCCATGCCCACCAAGCCACGCCCACAGAACTGGTAGTAAAAATGTTTGAATCCCACCACTGGTAGGAACATTATTTGGATCCAGTCAAGGAAATTCACCAGGACAAGGAATGAAAGTAGAGCTTTTGGTTGTTCATTAGCACTTAGCAAATTCATTAATGAATGTTAAGCTTTTCTTTACCATGAAGGCCATAATTAATGAAAAAGCATTGAAAGGTTATATGTCAGGAAGTAAAAAGTCTGATTTAATGTCTGATTTAAAATCAGTGGGAGTAGATTCCATAAAATAAATGTATGCTGCTCTCCCTTCCCCTGAACCAGACTTGTACATGGAGTCTAAAGGTCACATTCTTTCAGGGTTAAACATGTCATCCTTGTACATCAAGTACATAGAATGTATTAGGTGAACATACACATATTGGAATTAATCGATTTTCAGTGGTGGACTAGTAAATATCTGCTATCTGTTGTAAGGCAATGGAATTTGCAGGCTGCAGTTATTTGCCTTATGCATTTGGTAGGTTTTCCAGTGATTCCTGTTATCATTACAGTTTGCTTCAACACTCATCTAGCAAGGGAAGTTACCATTTTGTGCAAAACTATATAAACTTTCTCCCTCCTTACAGTTCTTTTATTTTATTCCATAATTCATATCTCATTTTAAAAAGTAAAGATAACATCTTTGTAATAAATGGAATACAATGTTGTAATAAATACAACAGAAGAGATTCGGGGAAAAAAAAACCAACAACAGTTAATAAACAACTTTTAGTATATCTGATCTAAAGTTTTACTCATCTTTATTAATGTATTAGAAGTTGTTGCATAAATTCAGAATTCCTCTACTTAGACATCAATTTACAAACTATATCATAAATCATATAGCCTGTCTGCCTTGATGAATGTTTCATATTGTGAGAATGAGATATTTGTTTTTATTGTATTGTTAAATTTATATAATTTGGTTTCTTTTTCTTCATCTGTGGTGTACTTTATAAAGAGAAAGTTGTGATTATATCACTGAGTCATTAGCATGGCATATAGGGTGGTTTGCAATGAAATGAAAATGCAAAAAACCTTTGAAGATGCAACCTCACAGAGAGAGAAGCAAATCAGAAACTCAATCTTTTGTTCATTTGAAGAGGATTAATAATGATCCCAATCCATTAATTTAAAAAAATGTCATTCATTTTACTACTGCTAGCTATATGTGTGATTTCAAAGTACCTTCAAACTAAAAAGAACATTTTTCCTTTGTAGCTCTGGTCTACAGATGCTAGGAAAAATTTAGTGGAATGCCTGGAATGTGAAAAATAGCCACTTTTTAAAGTCACCGATTAAAAGTGATAAAGATAAAAGTGAGAGTGAGAAAAAAAGTTTTATTATTATTCTTGTATTTCACTGTTTGCTTTCTCTTTTAAAATCAAAGAATCATATTTTTTTACTTATCCCCACACTAAAATTAAATACTAAGATGTGAGAGTTATACATACTGACCCATCATGCTGTTCTCTTTCATAGAAAGCAACATTATGCAAAATGCAGCAAAAATAAAGAAAAATAAGCCAAAGAAATTAAAATAAGAAAAAAGGAAAGAAAAAATAGTTAAGTCTACTATATACCAATATCTTTTAGTATACATCTTCTTGATACAATCCTCTTTTGAAAACTATCCTTGTTCAGAGTTTGCATATCCCTTTTCATACAGACAAGTTGAAGAAAGAAAAAAGGGGAATAATTCTGATTGCACAAGACCAACCCTTAAGAACAAAAGCATACTTAAGAAGACATAACTATATCACAAGTTGTCCCTGCAAAGAAGCTGTGGACCACCTAGTTAATTGCTGTGAGAAGGTCACACAGACTGACTATAAACATTGAATAGAAGTGAATTCTATATAGGCCAAGTGTGATTAGACATACAAGGAATTTGTCTCCAGTGCATAAACTCTCAGTGTACATACCACAAATGCATGACAAAGTAGCAAGAATGGTGCATTGAAATATCTGCAAAAAATGCTATTTGCCTGCAAACCAAAACTGGTAGGACCACAAATAGATAAAGTAATAGAAAATGAAAAGGCTAAATTGTTCTAGAATTTTAGAATTCAAACAGGCATGCACCTGCCATATAACATCCCAGGTTAAACAATTGTTGATAAGAAAGATGAAAAAGAAAAGTCTGAATAATGGACGTTGCAATACCTGGAGACTGCAGAATAGGAGAGAAACTGGAGAAAATCCCAAAATACAAAGACCTGAAAATAGAAATAGAGTAACAGTGGTAAAAGAAAGGAAATATGTGATAGGTGCCTTGGGTGCATTCCCAAAACACATGGAGTACAACTTGAATGCTATCAGCATTAACAAAATAATCATCAGTCAATTGCAAAAAGAAGCATCACTTGGAATAGTTTGCATTCTGCGACGATGCTTTTTTAAAACATTTTCAAACAATAACATCTGCCTATACCATGTCCTCGGGAAGACACAATGGTGAATAAAAATGACAAATTCAGTCTAAACATATGGCAAGGAACAATAATAATAATATGCAAGGAACCATAATAATAGAATTTATTTGCATTATTGTATTCAGTGCTACAGTTGGTCCTGTTCCTTCTCTATTACAAAATAATATAATTAAATAAAAGTAGGATAGTACAAAATCTGCTCATGGACATGTATCACATTCACAGACAATATACATGTGATCCTGAGTAGTGCTAAAACATTCAGTTTCCCCAACCTCCTTCTAAAATTCAGCATCATGCAAATGGCTTCTCTTGAATCCTCACAAGGCCCTTCAAGCTCTTCAAGACAGCCCTTCAAGGCAGGCAAAAATGAGTTAAATTGCCCAGAGAGAACAGAATTAACTACTAGCACTTTAGTGGCTTTCTCTGAGTTGCAATAGTTTAAGGAGGCTTGCCATAGAACCTTTAATGAGACATATTCAGTAAGCCAGCTCTGAATTAAATCTGGGTTAAAGAAAGACAAGGGCCAATTTGAATTTGTCATTTTACAGTTGACTCAATGTTAACATTATACCATGAAGTGAATTGACTCTAAACAAATAAAGCATCTAGTCTATTAAAATGGCTACCTTCAGTGTTCAAGGAACAAAAAAAAGGAAATCATGAATCGTGATTGAAAATGCAGGGAACAAATGTCATATTTCTACGTATTCTCATATCTGTTAAATAATGAGTAATCTTTCCCAGTATTGCAAATATTCATGAAGCTGAATTTAATGAGATTATGAATCTAAAAGGCTATGTTCCATTGCCATATTAATAGTCAAATGTAATTTTTCCTCTTTTTGTACAAATCAGTGATACAGCAATTCAAATGGTCACTTCAGAAGATATTACTACTGCAGCATTACCCTGATTTGTCTGCCTCAAAGTCAGAAAGCCATGTAATCTAGAGCATGTTTGATGGGATATGATCTTTACAATCAGGGGTGAAATTCAACCAGTGTTACTACCAGTTCGTAACTATGTTTTGCGTGTCCATGTAAAAAACCTTCAGCAGTGCCGCCCAGATAGCTGAAAAGCACTGTGCGCAGGTGCACAGCATTTGAAAAGCCACTTTCCCCCTGCTTTTGCAGGTTGAAAAAAAGGGAGATAAAGGATAGGTAAGAGCAGGGGTGGGATTCTACCAGTTCACACCTATTCGCTAGAACTGATAGTTAACATTCTAAGCAGTTCGGAGAACCAGTTGTTAGAAGAAATTACTGGCCTAATCCTGTAAGGAAGGCAGGAAGGAAACATTCTGGTGTTGCTTACAGAAACTGCCTCTCCATTGACTCTTATTACATTCTTGGCAGGACTAGACTTCCTGTCTCAGGAATGTCTCTGGAGTTTTTTTCCCCTCTTTTGCTGGTACTTTGCTTGTGTGGAGTGACCATTTAAAGTTACAATGGCACTGAAAAAAGTGACTTTTGACCATTTTTCATGCTTATGACTGTTGCAGCATCCCCACAGTCATGAGAGGCCAGGCGAGGAGATGCGTGCCTCAATGTGAGTGATATTGAGTTGGCCACGCCCAGCCAATAACATGACCACCAAGCCAGGTCCACCTAGTCACATGACCACGAAGCCACACCCACCAACTAAGCCATGGCCACAGAACCGGTTGTTAAAAAATTTGAATCCCACCCCTGGGTAAGAGCCCAGGCGGGCAGGTGGGCCAAACAGCAGCAAACACAGAACCAGTTCAGTGTCTGCTGCTCTTCAGAACTACTGATTCTATAGAGCCAGGCAGAACCAGTAGCATCCCACCCCTGTTTACAATGCCTTAGTAAGACCACACTTGGAATACTGCATCTAGTTCTGGTCATTACAAAATAAAAGACTCTGGAAAGAGTACAGAGAAGAGCAACATGAATGATTAAGGGTCTCTAGGTTAAAACCAGTGGTGGCATTCAACCAGTTCTGTCCGGTTCTGGAGAGCCGGTAGTGGCAATGAGCAGCGAAGACAGAACTGGTTCTCTCCGCTGCTCTGTGTCTGGCCCACCTGCCCGCCTGCTCTCCCATACTCACTTTTATGGCCAGAATTCAAAGCACAGCTGCTTTGTGTGGCGCAGAATATCGCCGCGTGGCAGCTGCTGCAGCGACCGGCATCATGCAGCTTGCAGGAGGAGAGTTAGAATGCCTCTGCGCCTGCGCAAAGTGCATGTTTGGCACACACGTGCACACAAAGTGTGTGCACATGTGCACAGCACGCCCACCAAGCCACGCCCACTGAACTGGTAGCAAGTTTATTTGAATACCAACACTGGTTAAAACATACTAAGAACCATTATCGGAATTAGGTATGTCTAGTTCAATGAAAAGAAGGACTTAGGGAAGATACGATAGCAGTATTCCAATATTTGAGGGGCTCCCATAAAGACAAGGAGGTCAAAATATTTTCTAAAGCACCAAAAAGCAAGAAAAGAAAACAATTAATGGAAATTAACCAAGGAGAAAAGCAACCTAGAACTAAGGAGAAAATTCCTAATAGTTAGAGGAATCAGCTAATGGAATAATTTGCATTCAGAAGTTGGAATTAAGGTAGATAAGGAGAGGTAGACATTTTACTGCTGTAGGAATGGACTCTCTACTTTTCTCAAATTGAGAAACAAAATTTGAAGAGAGTTCAAACTGATGAAAAAAAATCTTTCTTTTCATAACTATGAAATTCATTGCCATCAGACGTAGGTGATGGCCACCGGTTTAGATGATTTGAAAATACAATTGTTTTAGAATGTTATAAAGATTGTGTTAAAAGGGAAGCATTTCTTGTTAGGCCTACAGTTTCCCCAAATTTAGCATGGTGAATATTTAACATTGGTGGGAAGGTAACAGCATGCCGGCCACATGACCATGGAGACGTCTTTGAACAGTGCTGGCTCTTTGGCTTTGTAACGGAGATTAGCATCACCCCCTAGAGCCGGAAATGACTAAGGGAACCTTTACCTTTACTTTATAATCCTTTCAGGTCTGTCTCATGGATCATGAAAGAACTTTCAAAGCAAGCTAATAAGTCAAACTGTAGCTGGCCCAGACTGAAAATAAGTCAGAGTTAGGCTTGATTTAAAAACAAAATGAATGATAGTGTGGCAGATCTATGGATTAATAATTGCAGTTGGACAATAGTACCTATGGCACAATGATGGGGTTACTTTCAATTCAAGATTATAAGCAGATATTAGACATCCATCTCTCTGAGATGCTTTAATTTGGATGTCTGCACTGAACAGAGGGTTAGGTGGAATGATCTAAGCCAGGGCTGTCAAACTTGAGGCCTGCAAGCCAAATGCATCATGTGCTGGCCATGCCCACACCTGGTTTAATGAGGAGGAGGAAAGTAGCAATACTGTTATGTCCTGAGGACTCTAGGAGTTCTCACTCAGGTCCATTCACTTTGCGGGGGCGTTCTCCCCTTTACCCATTGGTTGGTTCTCCCCAGCAGCCAGCTATAAAAGCAGGCTGCGGGGTCCAACCAGTTGCTGATCGCTGCGAGCCAGTTCCCGGCTTGGCAAGCACGGTCAGCCCTTTATTGTTATAATAAAGTATTGTTGCACTCATGCTCTGGTTCAGCCTCTCTTTTCCCAAACTTAACACTGGCGACGAGGATGGGATGGCTACCAGAAGCACCATGCAACCGCTGAGTCACTAGCCACCGATCCGCAGCCAGAGAGAGCGATCGGCCGGCGAGAGAGCAACGCTGATCCGCAGCCAGAGAGAGCGGTCAGCAAGCAAAAAGAGCAAACAAAAAGAGCAAACGCCGGTCCGCTGACAGAGAAAGCGGCCAGCAAGCAATAGAAGCGAACACTGATCCGCAGCCAGAGAGAGCGGTCAGAACGAAAAGTTAGAAGCATCTGTAGCCGCTTGTTAGCCCAGCTACAGGGAAAGTGAAGCGCTGCGAGCCGCAGCCGCTCATTGTTTAGGCGCGAAATTCAAACGGCTGTCATTTGAATTTCAAACCTAAAAGGCACAGCACGGTGCTGTAGTCAAGTCACTGACGCCCACACAGGCGCGAATTTAAACGCCGCCAACGGCTGACGGCCAAACGTGGCTAACCCAGAGAGAGAGAGAGGATTGCGAAAAGCCTCTCCAGAGCTGAAATCACTTGCCTGCCACAGGCACTAGAACATTTTTCTGCTGCCCCAGAGAGATTTTTTCCACAGGTTGTTCTACCGGTCCCATCACCATGAACTCCAATCCAGTCTTCCCAGCATTCAAACCGGATGAGGAGAAGTGGGAATCATACAAGAACCGTTTTAACCATTATATCGATGCAATTGGGCTTGCTGATGCTGGAGAACATCGGAAAAAATCGTATTTCCTGATCTACTGTGGAGCCATCGTCTTCGATACTGCCACAGCCCTCGTGGCTCCACGTGAGTTGAAAAACGTTCCTTGGTCAGAGCTACTTGAAATCCTCACTAACCACTATTCTCCCAGGCCCTCACAGATTGCCAGGAGATTCACCTTCCATATGAGGAAGCAAGCGGACAAGGAAACCATTAATCAGTATATGGCCGCTCTCAGAACAGCAGCATTGCATTGTGGGTTTGGAACCTACCTGGAGGACATGCTCCTCGATCAACTAGTCTGCGGGGTCAAGGACCTACACCTTCAAAGGCGCTTCCTCGCGAAAAAAGACCTCAATCTCGCACAAGCAGTCGAGGAGGCCTTAGCAGCAGAACTGGCAGCGCACTCAGCCACCGAAATCCATGGCCCGACTGCCAAGCTGACATCAATTCCACTCCACTCCGAGGAGGTGGTAGCAGAGGAATCCCTGAGTGATGAAAACAACGTCCACCGCCTCTCCAACGACAGACGGCCGCAGGTAGGAGCCAAACAAGAAAACATCGGTCCACCCAAGCACATCACCCTGTGCCTAGCCTGTGGTGGATCTCATCTGAGGGCCACCTGCAAGTTTAAAGGAGCCACCTGCAATAACTGCCATAAAAGGGGGCACATCGCGAGAGTCTGCCAAGCCCCTCAAAGCTCAACACAAAGGCACCCCCCCGTCTCACACTCGGGGCCGCAGAGGCAAGTATTGAACTGTCGCGCACATCACCGTGCCAAGCACACTTGCCACACTGTTAGTAAAATCTCTCTCTCCTTTTACTTAGAAGGTAAACCGTGCCGCATGGAGGTTGACACAGGGTCAGCGCTCTCAATTATCTCGTGGAACACCCTCAAGAGGCTCCAGCCCAGCCTATCAACTAGCCGGCTCCAGAAGTGCCAGTTTAGCCTGAAGGACTACCAGGGGAGGACCATTCCTGTAATCGGCAGAGGCAAGTTCCTTGTCAATTTTAGAGCTTTTAAAGGTCACCTACCTCTAGTGGTAGTTAACGGCAATCTCCCTACCTTATTGGGGCTCGATTGGTTTCCCCATCTCGGCCTAGGGCTAACAGGAGTCCATGCTGTCTCAACCTCAGACACTGACTCCTTATTCGCTGACTACTCAGATGTATTCAGCGATGAGCTGGGGTGTTATAACGGTACCCCAATATCGTTCTCAGTCGACCCCCAGGCAGTCCCAATCAGGCTAAAACCGCGTAGGGTCCCATTCGCTATTCGGCCAAAACTAGATGCTGAATTGGATAAACTATTAAAACAAGGGGTCATTGAGCCAACAGATTTCGCCAAATGGGAGACGCCCATTGTCACACCCCTCAAAAAAGACGGTAGCCTGAGAATTTGCTCGGACTACAAGACCACAATCAATAAGTTTCTACAAGTTAGCGCTTACCCAGTGCCCGTCATTCAGCATTTATTACACACTTTTGAACCTGGCAGCATTTTTGCCAAATTGGACATGTCTCAAGCATATCAACAGTTCCCTGTTGACAACCAAACAGCGGAACTCCAGACCATTGTCACTCACAGGGGTGCTTTCAGATGCAAGCGTCTCCAATTTGGCGTAAGTGTTGCCCCAGGTATCTTTCAATCCCTCATGGAGCGGATTTTACAGGGCCTCCCTGGAGTAGTACCCTACTTCGACGACATCTTAGTCTCGGCCAGGGACAGACCCCAACTCTTCCAGAGAGTTCGAGCAGTGTTAGAGAGGTTCAGACAGCATGGCCTCAAATTGAAAAAAAGAAAAATGCGCCATTGCCACTAGACAGGTGGACTTTCTGGGTTATAAAATTGACGCCTCAGGCATTCACCCCTGGAGTCCAAAGTTAAGGCAATTCACGAGGCACCCACTCCAACCTCCAAAACTGAACTACAGGCCTTCTTGGGGCTATTAAACTTTTACGCGTCTTTCTTGCCCCATAAAGCATCAGTGGCTGAACCCCTACACAGATTACTGGATAAAAAGTCACCTTGGCACTGGGGGCACAAAGAAGACCATGCTTTTCACGCCGTGAAATCACTACTCACGTCAGAGGCGGTACTTATTCAATTCGACCCCAACCTTCCTTTAGTGCTGGCAGCAGACGCATCCCCCTTTGGAATTGGGGCAGTATTAAGCCACAGGCTTCCCAATGGTGCCGAGGCTCCCATTGCCTTTTTCTCCAAGACGCTCTCCGCAACAGAGCGTAATTACAGCCAGATCGATAAGGAAGCTCTAGCAGCTGTTGCAGCAGTGAAAAAATTTCACGAATTTCTCTTTGGCCATTTTTTCGAGCTGGTCACAGACCACAAGCCCCTCCTGGGTCTACTAGCTGGGGACAAACAGACCCCTCAAGTCCTTTCCCCTAGGATGACGAGATGGACCTTCTTCCTAGCAGTCTACTCCTACAGACTCATACACCGGCCAGGTAAAACATTGTCCCACGCTGACGCTCTCAGCCGCTGTCCCTTGCCGGCTCCGGCTGAAGACCCTGCTCCTGTCCACGCTATTTTCGAGGTAACACAATTGGACCTCCCCATCACTGCCCTTGACATTGCTGCTAAAACCAAGGCAGACAAAACGCTCGCCCAGGTGCTCGACTGGGTGAGGAGGGGGTGGCCGGGTGGCAATGTTGAAAACAAATTCTCACCTTTCAAGACCCGCATGCAGGAACTGTCCAGTTTGCAGGGCTGTCTACTGTGGGGCACTCGAATGGTCATCCCGACCTTACTGCGTACCCGAGTCCTGGAGGCGTTGCACGAGGGACACCCTGGCATCGTGAGAATGAAGGCATTAGCACGCAGCTACGTATGGTGGCCGGGCCTCGACGAGGACATCGCTAGATGGGTAAGCTCCTGCAACCCCTGCCAGGAATCCCGTCCAGCTCCTCCTATTGCCACCCCTACTAAATGGGAGAGCGCCAGCGCTCCGTGGTCCAGAATTCACATCGACCTGGCCGGCCCCTTGCATGGGAAGATGTTCCTAGTGGTCGTGGACGCCTATTCTAAATGGATTGACGTTGCACAGCTATCCACGACCACCACACAAGCAATCACCAACGTATTAACACGCCTGTTTGTTACACACGGGCTACCCGACTCTATTGTCTCCGACAATGGCCCACAGTTCGCATCAACCGAGTTCAGCCGTTTCGCTGCCAACCTGGGTATCCGCCACATTTTCACAGCCCCATTTCATCCTGCCAGTAACGGATTGGCTGAGAGGGCCGTCAGGACCACTAAAGAAGCCCTGGCTAGGTTCAGTAAGGATGACTGGCACCACAAACTCTCGCGTTTCCTGATGAGCCAGCATTCAACTCCATGTTAGTCACCAACAAGTCCCCAGCTGAGCTCCTGATGGGCAGGCGTCTGAGGACTGTATTGGACAGACTGCACCCACAATACTGCCCTGACTCTCCCCTCGCTTCCACATCGGGGGTTAGACATTTTATCTTACAGGAGCCAGTATTCGCGAGGAACTTCGCTGGAGACCCCCTGTGGATCCCGGGCGAGATCATGGCCATCACCGGACCAAGGTCATATCGGGTCAGACTGGAGGACGGCCGGGTCTGGAGAAGGCACCTGGACTAGCTGCGTAGGCGCCTCAGCACCCACACTAGCAGGGACCCAGAATCACAAAGCGACGGGAGGTCTCAGCATCAACCCCACATCCACATCCTTCCCGGCGACCAGTACACACCAACAGTCAGTCCAGAAAGTCCGAGCACGGACAGCGGCGCCCAGACGGTGGACCAGCCCGATCCAGTCTACGGGAGCACATCCCCAGTGACCAGCCCTACGAGTCCCGGGCCTGCCCGAACCGAGGGGCACATTGGTGACACTTACCCGGCTCTGCCTTCCCAGACAGACTCTGAGCGGACAGTCAGCGTTCCAGAGCTGCGCCGTTCCGGGCGCCAACATAAACCTCCTGCCTACCTCAAAGACTATGCGTGTTCGCATCTGGGGGGAAGGGGTGTTATGTCCTGAGGACTCTAGGAGTTCTCACTCAGGTCCATTCACTTTGTGGGGGCGTTCTCCCCTTTACCCATTGGTTGGTTCTCCCCAGCAGCCAGCTATAAAAGCAGGCTGCGGGGTCCAACCAGTTGCTGATCGCTGCGAGCCAGTTCCCGGCTTGGCAAGCACGGTCAGCCCTTTATTGTTATAATAAAGTATTGTTGCACTCATGCTCTGGTTCAGCCTCTCTTTTCCCAAACTTAACAAATACGTCTCATGATGCTGCTGTGATTATATGAGTTTGACACCCTTGATCTAAACAGCTTCTTCTAACTCTAAGGCAGGGTTTCTCAGCCTTGGCAACTTCAAGACAAGTGGACATTAACTCCCAGAATTCCCTAGTCAGCACAAAGAATTCTGGGAGTTGAAGTCCGCATATTTCAAAGTTGACAAGGTTGAAAAACAAGGGTTCTATGGTTCTATGGTTCTGTAATGGAATTTATCAGAGACTTCATTATTCTGCTATTTTGTTCTGATTGAACTCAGCCCATACGATTTGCTCTGAGTTAATTTTTTTGCTGATGTTTATTGCCTAGTCTGCTGCTTTCTTTTCTACCTTCCTGACTTTCTTGAAGAGCATTAAATAGCTACAGATTATGATATGAGGACAGTATTATAGAGAATTCAAGATGGCCACCAACTGCTAACAAATGCATTCTTTTTTGCAATATCATCAAATAAATAAATAAAACTCTGGGGGTGGGGGAAGAAAAAACTGAGATGTGCCATTACTAATGATGACCTGTCTTTCTCAGAGACGTTGTTGGTGAATTTCTCCTTCCTTGGAGACACTCAGTGAAACATTATCTCCTTCCTCCTTCTAATTCCTCTGCTTCAAAAAAGGATAGAGGCTTTCAGAAGGTCATTTGTGCACATGCCTGAGACAGGATATCAAGCAATGCATCTTGATTAGCCAGTGTTACAGGCAATTCAGTAACTTATGTTGCTTTGTTTTTTTCAGGATTTAAACTGACTGGTTTGTTGAATGTTACACCAGTACCCAACCTTGGCAACTTTGATACGTGAACATGGTAGCTGGAGAATTCTGGAAATTGAAGTTCACATATCTTAAATTTGCCAAGGCTGAGAAACACTGAATCACACCATAAACTATGTCTTGTTTTTAAAGTGGCTGATGGGCTCCTATCCTTATTTGCTTTCTTTGTAATTCTAGCAATAATGGACTATAGCTTCCCTCTGGAAATGTAATAGTTGTATAGAGACAATGGAATTTTAGCAGGTGCCATTTATGCAAATTATTGCTTCTGCTATACCTTTTCTTGTAAAGCTATTGAAGCACAAGTTATTTATCCTTTTTCACCTGGCTTACTGATTTACAAGGCTCAGAAACCAGTTCTATCAAATCCAATCGTATGCTTTAGACAGAGATGGGATTCAAATTTTTTGACTACCAGTTCTGTGGGCATGGCTTGGTGAGCATGGTAGGGGAAGGATACTGTAAAATCTCCAGTCAGAAATGGTATTTGCTGGCTCTCTGAACTACTCAAAATTTCCTCTACCAGTTCTCCAGAACTGGCCAGAACCTGCTGAATACCACCTCTGGTTTTAGAACTGCAGATGTAGTGAATGGCTTATATATCACATAAAACCATAGTTGGTTAAAGAAACCATGATTGTCACATAACACATAAGCTAAAATCAAGTCTGTGCATGTGTTGCGAGATTAAGTTTTCATCATGTCTTCTAATTGCTAGTTAATGTTCGTGGATACTCTCTCTTAGCAACACACATCCGTGAAGTAGCAGGAGACAACTTCCATGAACACCAAGGACTCCACAGTTCAACATAGGTAGATAAACTTCTCTTCTTACCCCAATAGAACTCCCCCCCCACACACACTTCTCATCAATTCTCTTTCTTTCATTTTGTTCCTGGAATCTGTTGGAGCCACTTTCCCAGCTTAGGAATCACAGCCACTATAATTAGCTCTGCTATTGTAGCAGCATTTCACCAGCTTCATGTTCTCTTGTCTCATCCATACAGCTTTTTCTAGTAGCCCACTTATCAACAGACTTATTGAATATTCACAATTCTTTAGTCTCCTTATTCGCACCCAGCTAAATCTTAGGGTCTGCAAACATATGCAGATACTTAATTCCATATTGTTGAAATTTTCAACACCACTAACTCAATATCAACAATTAGAACAATATAAACAATTAGAAACCTAATCAGTGACTGCAATTATTTACTAATTAGCTTTGTTTGGTACTATAACTGAAAAATAATTGGTGTATTGACTGTAATAGCAGTTGGCAATATGCCTTCAATCATCAGAATAAATACAAATAATTCCTCTTGGAATCTGATAGCATATCCAAAATTACATGTCCAGGAATATCATTATATAAGAGGAAGATTTGTTTTCTGTTTAGAATGAAGATGTAAGAAATTATTTTCTATAGTCTAAGCTGTAATAAAATAAGAAAAAATGTGAAAAATATTTCACATATTAATATGGAATGAAAATTTCGTATTTATTATTTTATTCAAGCTGCTTTAAACAAAAACCCATAGTTTAAGAAAAATCCAAAACAGCCAATTGAGATCATGTTCACTCGTAGTGGAAAACAATAAGAAAAGTATTTTCTAACTAGATGGAGAATGATATACTCCAGGATTTAGCTTCGTTAGAATATTACTCATAAATATGTGTGATCCTGTGATCCAGCACATAGGGCTAAAAAAGAATCTTAGATTAGTTGATAATGCAATGTTGGTTTTTAGTTCCTGCCCACCCCACCCTAAAGTAAAGAAATCTGTTCGTAATCAGCCTTTGAGGAGAACTAAGAACTAGAGCAGGACTCTTTTGGTAATGCAAGAAGAATTTTCTTTTCAGAAAGAAAAGAATTTTTCCAGATGATTTATGATCTGCTTCTTTGAGTCTAGGTTTCCTCTAGGCCCCCTGGTAGTACTCAGCAGTATTTTTTGAGTTAATTCTGCTAGATTACATTACAGAAAGCTTGGGAGTGGGCAGAGATGAGAAACAAGTACATGGTTAATTACTTTGCTTAACAAATTTGAATTCCAGTATTTCCTCAATAATACTATTTGTGGAGTCCTAGTGCTAGTTGTCACCTTGTTGGATAGCAAAACATTTATAAGCAAATAACCAAGCTCATAGAGCACCTTGAACTTACACAATTCAACCATGAACCACATATCTTCTCTTCTATTAATAATACTTGTATATATTTACTACATAAATTGAAAATAAATGCAAATTTCAAAGTATTTAATTTTAACTAGAATGTCTATGATCCCATATTGTGTTATTAATAGTTTTACTTCATTAAAAGAGCTTAGAGGACTTAATATAACTCATAAAAACATAGCAGAAGATTTTAATTCCTGAATAAGAAAAGAACAGAGTCTGTACTCATCCATCAAAGCACAGTTTCAACTTCATTAGCATAATCATTCATCTGTATAGCCTCCAGCCTTGTAATAACTTCCATAGCTGTTTCACAACATTTATGAAACAAGGGGTGTGTGTATTATTTATAGATTGTTCCCATGATGAGATAATTTCTCTATAGGACCATAAATTCTGCACTATTAAAACAGTGCTGAGGGAAGTACCTGATGATCCTTCAAATGCTGTTGTGAGGTTTCTATTAATGTATTCACAAAACTTTGATTTAAATCTCAGTGAAATAGATTATGTTTACTCCATTGGCTTCAAGTTCAATAAATAGATGTATACAGTGGAAAATAGTATAGTTGCTCCTGATATCCAATTTCATTTATTTATTTCCTTGTCTGTAACTTATATATCCCCACTACAAATAGCCTTCTCCACTAATAATATTGATTGAAGCTTCCACAATTAGAACACAATTGAGATATATGGAAAACAATGTAACATATAATAAAACCATAAATACAAGAACAACACAATACAACATAAAGATGTAATTTCAGTCATAAAATAAAATTCTGGGGGAGGAAGTATAAGATCAATTAATTTATTTTAATCTCTTTTTTAATGTGACCATAGTAATATTACTACAGAGTAAGGCTGGAAAAATATGATGGGGGTTGAATTCTGAAGGGATCCTTGATTTATACAGTGAGCCTCTCTGGGCAAGTAGAAGATTAGCACTCCCTTAAAAAGCCTCTGTGCTACTACCTCATGTAGGAAGCCATGTAACTGTGATAACACAGGAAAGGATATTTCATATATGATTTTGGTCCATCTATTCATGCTGCCCATGAAGTTTATTTTTGTTCTAGGTATAAGGGAAGGCAGAAGTAATGGGTGGAAATTAGTTAAAGAGAGATCCAACCCAGAAGTAAGGAGAAATTTTCTGACAGTGAGAAAAAATAATCAGTGGTAACTGATTATAACCAGCTTGCCTTCTGGAGTTGTGGCTGCTCGATCACTGAAGGTTTTCAAAAATAGATAAGACAACCATTTGACTGGGATGGTATAAAGTCTGCCTTGAGCAGGAAGTTGGGCTAGAAGACCTCCAAGCTCCCTTCCAGTACTAAATTTTATGTTCTACATGTATCAGTGATGGGGTTCAAATTTTTCTACTACCGGTTCTCTGGGTGTGGCTTGGTGGGCGTGGCAGGGGAAGGATACTGTAAAATCTCCAGTCAGAGGTGGTATTTGCCGGTTCTCTGAACTACTCAAAATTTCTTCTACCAGTTCTTCACAACTGGTCAGAACCTGCTGAATACTACCTCTGATATGTATGTATAAAATGTGCCCTCTTCCAGTCATGTGTAAAACATATGGATGTGAAGTACCTGAACCCTTAACATGATCATTAATAGATATTACAACATTTCTTGCAATATCAGAAAATTACTTTTCAAAAAGTTACTTCTAGAGTGAGTAGCATGGCAAAACTGATATAAGCACATTTCCTATAGCTGTTTTTGGAGATACTTGAAGGATGTCACAAAAGATATTAAAAGCTATCAGCTATGGGATTTAGTAGACATCTGATGTGAATACCAAAAATGCACTCAATAGAAATCTTTCCCATCATCTCTTTTCTGGTCCTTGATAAGAGATAATCGGGTTGAATAAGATAAAACTGAACAGTAGACTTTCTGCAAAAACATGTGAACACGCTGTTAAACTGTGATCCTTTCCCACATTTATTTTTTCTTTTGCATAATAATAAAGCATTCTAGTTATATTTTGCACTGACGACTAGGCTGTATTAACCAGTCTGATAGTCAATGTCTTTTTTTCTCTCGTTAGCACTTCATTTTCATTTTTATTGGTTTTTAATAAAAATATGTGCTAAAGTAAAAAAAATACAGTTTATTTGAGGTCCTATTGGACCCTATGGAAATTGGACAACCCAATTCATTTAAATATCTTGGCAGAGATGTTCCAGAGCTATGAAGTCAGACCTGGATTTACATTTATAAGGATTAATTTGAGTTGAAAGCTGTGAAATATATTATTAACTTTTTTTTTAAGAGGGAAGGATAAGGAAATGTATCTTAATCTGCTCATTCTCTAAGATTTGCATCTGTGGGAATTAAATACAATGCTAGAGTCGTCTGCAATAAACTACAAATACCTGGAAAGCTTTATTTCTTCCATCCAAACTGCCATTTAACCTTCTCACCTGTAATGAGTAATGAGCTACCATCAGATGGTCAAAAAAGAAATCTTATTTGTTTTGAACAAAAGTTCAAGCATTTTTTGCTTTATTAAACTTTTCATGATCATACATGCACACAGGCACACAGGGTGGGGGAGAGGTATTTATTTGAAAACTAATAAATTGTTACTGTTTGCAATTCATGTTTGCTTTAGAAACATACGGAAGAGGCCTTCATTCTGCAGTGGATAAACAACAGCTAAAATGATGATGATGGTGGTATAAATACATTTAAATATAATTTTAATCAGGGAAAATCTTACCAAATTTCACAGGAAGAAGTGCAAAGGATTGGTAAAAGAAGGTTTCACTGTTTGGGGGACAATGGAAATTTAGTTAAGGGGGGAAGACCCATTGAGGTGAGAAGGAATATTTTTTAAATATATATGTCATAAGGGGGCAATATTTTGACAACTTATATGTAAAGGACAGAGACAAGATATAAAGAACAATGATGAATGACAAAGAGCTTAAAGCTTTGTTGTTTTTTGTTGAGGTGACATCAAATTCACAGAATGTGCAATAGGATAGAGGAGAGTCAGGAGTGAGAAATGTGGATGATGGATGTGAGGCCAAGGGTAGCAATGGCAGGAGGCCTGGAGAGTCTGGCATTCTTCAAATAATTATCCATGCACAATACCTGCTTTTTAAAAATTCCTGTTCCTGTGACAGAGAGAGCACTCAATCCCTTGGCCATGCCTCTGCCCCCAGTCACACAGCCAATCAGCTGATTTATAGCCAGTTGTATTCCTCTGTTGGCCCTCCCCTGGCCATTTTCCATGGCCAATGGAACCCTGCCCCTCTGCTCAGGGGTGGGATTCAAATTTTTTAACAACCGGTTCTGTGGGCGTGGCTTAGGTGGTGGGCATTTCTTGGTCATGTGACTGGTGGACGTGGCTTGGTGGTCATGTTATCGGCTGGAGGTGGCCAACTCAATATCACTCACGTTGAGGCATGCATCTCCTCACCTGGCCTCTCATGACTGTGGGGATGCTGCAATAGCCATAAGTGTGAAAAATGGTCATAAGTCACTTTTTTCAGTGCCATTGTAACTCTGAATGGTCACTCCACACAAGCAAAGTACCAGCAAAGGAGGGGAAAAAAACTCCAGAGACATTCCTGAGACAGGAAGTCTAGTCTTGCCAAGAATGTAATAAGGGTAAACGGAGAAGCAGTTTTTGTAAGCAACACCAGAATGTTGCCTTCCTGCCTTCCTTACAGGATTAGACCAGTAATTTCTTCTAACAACTGGTTCTCCGAACTGCTTAGAATGTTAACAACCTGTTCTAGCGAATAGGTGCGAACTGGTAGAATCTCACCCCTGCCTCTGCCCCTTACCCTTTGTCCCTGCCAATTTTCCCAGAGATCATTCAACCTGGTCCTTTGGCTGCACAGGACAAATAGCATCCAACCAATTGGGTAGTGGGCAACAGCGATGGTGTTGGTGTTGTGACCAAGGAGGCTTTGGGGAAGGGGCAGTGTGAAATATGATTGGTGGCAGGCTAGGGAAGAGAGTAAGAGCTGCAGTGGTGCTCAGCTACTGGCATTGAGGGGAACAATGGTGATGGCATGCAGTGCTAGCGTTGTGGAGGTGAATGGTGATGATGCATGGCTGCTGGCATTGGGGGGTGGTGGAAATTGTGATGGCACTGAACTACCCATCAGGTATCAGGCTGGCAGATCAGGTGCCGGGTTGGAGGGCAGTAGCTGAACCATTTAGTGTCAGGCTGGTAGGATCAGATGTGGGGTGGGGGTGAGGGGAAGGCTCTGGGTAGAGTAGGCAACCAGCAGGCAGCAGTGGGTGAGGCTTCCCATTTTGACCCCTCCCCCATTATTGCCTCTGCACCTGGACTCCAGCCTGATGTTGAACGGGTAGTCCTGTTGCCTCCCACCATACTCCATCACTGTTTACCCCAGGAATGCTAGCATCTGTGCACCATTACCATTCACATCTTGCAATGCCAGCAGTCATTTACTATCACTGCTCACCCCCTGCAATGCCAGCAGCTGTGCACCATCACTATTTGCCCCCTGCAATGCCAGCAAATATGCACTATCACTGTTAACCCCGTAACACCACAGCTGTGCACCACCACAGCTCTTGCTTTCTCCCCCAAACTGCTACTGATCCTATTGCAAGCTGACCCACAACAGTCCTCTTGGTCATACTCCTAGCACCATTGCTGATGCCCAAAACCTGATTGGCTAAGATGAAGGGTGAGTGGTGGAGGAAAAAGGAGATATAATTTGTTGAAGAAATTAACTGCTCAGATCCTAACCTGGCAGAGTTTTTCAGCCTAATTGCTAATATAAATAACAAGAAAAAAAATCAAGGAAACAGTTGGTCCACTAAAGAGAGAAGATGGCAAGGAAGTAACAGGCCACAGAGAGAAAGCAGAACTGCTTAACTCATTATTTGCATTGGTCTTGACGCAAAAAGAAACTATACCTCAATCCACCAAAAACATAACTGCAAAAGACAGACCAGAAAAATTTTTTAAAATAAGCAAAAATATAGTAAGAGAACACCTGATCTTGATGAACACAAATCACCAGGGCCTGATGGATTATATCCCAGAGTTTTAAAGGAGCTGTCAGAGGTCATCTCAGAACCACTGCTCCATATCTTTCAAAAATCCTGGAGCACCGGAGAACTACCAGAGGACTGGAAAAGAGCTGATGTGGTTCCCATCTTCAAAAAAGGAAAAAAAACAGACCCAGGAAACTATAGACCGATCAGCCTAACATCAATACCTGGGAAGATACTGGAAATGATAATTAAAAAAAAACAGACCTGCCAACATCTAGAAACAAGTTAAGTAATAACTAGCAGTCAGCATGGATTTGTTAAAAACAGATCATGCTACTCTACCCAAATTTCATTCTTCAAGTGACTAAATTAGTAGACTAGCGAAATACTGTGGACATAATATATTTAGATTTTAGTAAGGCATTTGACAAAATAGACCACAACCTACTTCTTAGTAAGCTAGAAAAAAGTGGAATAGATAGCACCACCACTAGATGGACTTGCAATTGGCTGACAAACTGTACTCAATGAGTAGTTCTTAATGGGTCTAAGTCTACATGAAAGGAAGTAAGCATTGGGGTGCCACAAGGCTCTGTCTTAGGCTCAGTACTCTTCAATATCTTCATTAACGACTTGGATGAGAGAATAGAAAGGGAACTTACCAAATGTTCAGATGATACTAAGCTGGCAGGAATAGCTAACACCCAAGAAGATAGGTTCAAGATCCAGATGGATCTCGACAGACTAGAACACTGGGCCATATCTAACAAAATGAAATTCAGTGTAGAGAAAAGTAAAGTCCTACACTTAGGCAAGAAAAACCAAAAGTACACATATAGTCTGAGTGAAACCAGGCTCAATAACAGTAACTGTGAGAGGGATCTTGGAGTCTTAGTGGACAGCCAGCTAAATATGAGCCAGCAGTGTGCAGCAGCAGCCAAAAAAGCTAATGCAATCCTAAATTGCATTAACAGAGAGATACAATCAAGATCAAGTGAGGTACTAATACCACTCTATAAAGCCTTAGTAAGACCACACTTACAGTACTGCATCCAGACTTGGTCACTACACTATTAAAAAGATGTTGAGACTCTAGAAAAAATACAGAGAAGAGCAATCAGGATGATTAGGGGACTGGAGACTAAAACATATGAAGAACGGTTAGAGGAACTGGGCCTGGCTAGTCTAGTGAAGAGAAGGACCAGGAGAGACATGATAGCAGGGACTGCCACAGAGAGGAAGGGGTTAAGCTATTTTCTAAAGCGCCCGTAGGCCGGACAAGAAATAATGGATGGAAACTGAACAAGGAAATATTTAACCTGGAAATAAGGAGAAACTTTCTGACAGTGAGAACAATCAACCAATGGAAGAGCTTGCCCTCAGAAATTGTGAGAGCACCATCACTGGAGACTTTCAAGAAAAGATTGGACTCCCACCTTTCAGAAATGGCGTAAGGTCTCCTGCTTGGGCAGGGGGTTGGACTAGATGACCTACAAGGTTCCTTCCAACTCTGATTATCTGTTGTCTGTTATCTGTTAAATGGAAGGGTGTGTGGTGGCCTAGAGTGGATCTCTTGCCTCACAAGCAGGAGGCTGTAGTTAAATCCTAGGTAGTGGCAGATATTTGTCTCTCTGGATACAAAGAGAAAATATCTGTTGTGAGCTCCATGTAAGTGTCAGAAAGGGCATTCAGCCAGTAAACACTTAGCTACATTCAGTTGTCCTAACTCCACCCTGATGCAAGGGATTACAGGGTCATTAAAAGAAAAAAAGAATTGCTGATATATATGGAATAAGATCTTGAGTATTATGCTACTCTAAGATATGAGTTTAAAGTACCTTGTTCCAGGAAAAATGCTTCTAGAAGATTGGTGGCAGTGTCTTTTATTGCCCTATTAAAAAGACACAATTCTCTTGTGGAGGTAGAACAAGAATCCCATAATGTGGCATACCATCTTAGCCATTCATCTGGGCAAGCTACTTTTTTCAATAAAGAAAAAAATAATAAAGACTTTTGAGACCAAAAAATTTAGAGAATTAACATTATTCTGACTCAACAGACATTTAGTTCTAGATTCATGTTAGAAAATGTCCCCCCCCCCAAATTATAGTTTGTTACATTATCATATACAAATAATACGTTATAAAGTACAGATATTAGCTGAGTACGGTGGTATTTATGCAACATAAACTGGAAATTATCAGCATTGTGATGGCTTAGATAATTAAACCAAGCATAAAGAGAAAAGTCTTTAGGCCAATGTTAAAGAGCTGTGGTGGCGCAGTGGTTAGAATGTAGTACTGCAGGCTACTTCTGCTGATCACCGGCTGCCAGCAGTTTGGCAGTTCAGGTCACACCAGCTCAAGCTTGACTTAGCCTTCCATCCTTCCGAGGTGGGTAAAATGAGGACCCAGATTGTTGGGGGCAATATGCTGAGTCTGTAAATCATTTAGAGAGGACTGTAAAGCACTATAAGTCTAAGTGCTATTGCTAAATATTATTTCTAAACTGCTAATAAACACAAGACTGCTTGAATTGTACAATTAAAACTAAGTATAGCCTTGATAGACAATTCAAAATGCATCAAATTATTTTATAATGGAAAGACTCTTTCAACCTCTGAGCTTAATTATTTACACTAAGTTTGTCAATGTATTTTTATTTAATGTTATTTAGAAATGTTCAAAGAAAAATGAAACAGAAAAGAAAAAAGTAGATAAGCATTTGATTTCTAATTGGTCCCTTCTTTATAATCCAACAATTTGCAATATATATGAAACACCATGCTATAAATATAAACACCATGCTGTAAATATTGGTATTGACCTCACGGTATGATGAATTGCATATATGGAAACTATTCTTATTTGAATTTGGTCAAACTTCTGTTGTGTCTATTTTTTCTGTTATTTTTGCCATTGTTGCAAATTCTCTAAGCTTGGGTTCCCAGAAATGCTCTTGTAAGCTTTATGCGAGTGCCACAATTTTCAGTTAAGATGTTATTCAGACCTCCTTTTTAATTAATGATTACTAACATTAATATTAGAGAGCACAGAGGCTTATTATTTCAGATTTATGAGTTGTCATTACATCTGGAGGCTACAAAATGTAACTCTTCTCAGAATAAATAAATGATAGCTGAATGTTTACAATACCAGTAAAAGACTTTATCTGGCAGTTAGTATTCACAAGGGTCCTGATATTCTATAAGTCACAATATAACAGCAGATAACTATAAAGGCCTGTGATACCAGTATATCAAGTGGCCCCCTCTGAATAGTTTACATAGTACAGAAGCTGATTTCTTACTAATGTGATGGAGTTATGAAAAGTTCAAGATTTTCTGGAACAGAATTCATGCATCTTGGAAACAATATTTTTGCTCAATCATCCTATTTTCATGAATATTGTTCAATCAATCAGAATAGAGCTGCAAGGGACCTTGGAGGTCTTCTAGTCCAACCCCTGCTTAATCAGGAGACCCTATAGCATTTCAGATAGGTGGACATCCAGTCTTTTCTTAAAAACTTCCAGTGATGAAACACCTACAATTTTTGAAGACAAGCTGTTCTACTGGTCCCCACATTAATTAATTGATTGATTGATTATATTTCTGCAATATAAGTATAAAGGAGATATTGTTCTTAAAATAATCCTCACTGAAATAGTTGAAAAGAAAAGGCAATTGACTTGATCCTATCCTAGACAAATAAGAAGAAAAATATGGATCTAATCAGTAAAGTTAAAAATGATTTTGTCATAAAGGAAAAAGCAATACATTGCAATAAGTTTTTATAGAAAAGTCAAATACTTAGCTGTGGTAGGTTAGCTTTCAGAAACAAAGGTCTTTCAGCACAAAAGACATAGAATAGTAACAGCGAATCTTGCTTGGGAATTAGAACAATTGATTGTTATGTGCCATCAAGGCATTTTCAAGTTCTAGTGATCACATAGATAGATCTTCTTGACGACAATCTATTTCTAACATGGTTTTTCAGGTCTTCTAACTGTGCACTCATCACCACTGCAACTGAATCCAAACATTTTGCTCCTGGTCATCCTCTTCTTCTTTCTCCTTCCCATTTACAGCCTTCTTTATATAACATGGCCTAATTGGATTAATATAAGCCTGGTCATTTTTGTCCTGAGTGAAATGGAGTCCAGTCCTGAGTGAAATAGAGTCCAGTCACAGTATGTCCAGGAAAAATGGGGTTCCATAATCTCAACAAGACTTGCAGAAAGTAAGTAAGTAAGTAAGTAAGTAAGTAAGTAAGTAAGTAAGTAAGTAAGTAAGTAAGTAAGTACACATATATAAAGAGATAGAATTAGTTTAAATAAATAAACTTCTTTATAAAGTTAACATTTGCCAAATATGAGTCTGAAGGGTTATTTTTTTTGCAAATCTTTCTGAAATGACTAAAAAGAAATACAAATCAATGCTGTTTCGTAGATTGTTTTGAGATATTACTGTGCATTTGTCTTTCTCTGCCATCTGTTATCAAATTGCTGGGTTTTTTTTGTCAACTGACTCTTATATAGTTTTATTCTCTCCCTTGATCTCTTTTTGAGCACAAAACAACATATAATATGGGCCAGCAAGATAGAAACTACAAATATTATTCACTTCTCTTGCTTCTATTGCAACAAGGGGAGATTTTTGTTCGGAGGGAGGAGGAAAGAGAACTCCGGAGCCAAAAATGAAGCCACAGCATCCTCTTCAGGAAGCCTGTAGAATAACTAGATTAAGTAGTTTGTCAACAGATTTAGAAAGAGGATAAAGTAAGAAATCATTTTCCAAATGTAGTTCAGAAAGAACCTCACTGTAAAGTGAAGCAAACTGATGGCTTTCGTGTATGCAAGAAATATATTGCTTGCATATCTGATTTTTACCAATTACTTGTACCTCTTGAAACATTCTGTGTGATAGCTTCTTCTAGACTATATGGAATAATTCCCTTGCAGTTTTCTCTACAGTTACTGTTTATATGAATAAAAGGATGAAATTTTATAAGGGAAATTTAGTATGGGGGCACTCATTTTGTTTCACAGTGGCCAAACCCGAATATGAATGTTCTTTCTTTCATTTCACAATAATCTCTCTGGCAATCTTTTATTAGATGTGTCATGCTAAGAATTTGGAATAAATATAAAACAAGGCTCTCACAAAGTTGTCTCTGTGGGTGTCACCCCAGGAAGTTTCCTTTAGAAAAGAAATAGTGGCAAAGCCAGACAGGTTGATGTAAGGTAAAATTTTATCCTTCAACTCTGGTGACCCAATATTAAAGATGAGGGAAGAACTTGAATCAGAAGGTTATGTTTGCCATTGGTTTACTTATCAACAACTGAAAGAAAGATTTAAACTGGATAAAAAGTGCTATGGATTTGACTGTTAACAATTAATTGGAAATATTACTATTTGGATGAACATATCCTTGCTAAGATTTATAAAATGTTATTGAAATTGAATTTGGAAAATGAATATATAAAACATTGTATGATCTACATATGAAAATATGTGGATGAAAGGTTTAAAATTTACATTAAATTACAATCTAAAAGAAAAATTTTATAAGATGATGTTTCACTGGTATTTAACACCAGATAGGTTATCTAAGGTGTATAAAGGTATGTCAAATGAATGTTGGAAGTGTAAAAGTAAAGAAGGAACTTTTTATCATCTATACTGGACATGTGATAAAGCAAAAAGAATTGTAGTATGATTCGTACTTTAATACAGAAAATTTTGACCACTTGATCCAGTAATAGTTTCTTGAAGAAGAGACTGTTTATTGCCATTTTGCAGCACTACCACCAAGAAAGAAAGAAAAGCTCCATGATCATGAATCCATCTCATCAAGTTCCCAATGAATGGAAGACAGTTGAAATGAATTTGGTAAGCAGACTTATATCTGCTTTCTGATCTTTACATGATTGTCTCAATACACACGTAGGAGATTAGGGTGGGATCTGAATGCATGTTCACATTTTTGTTCTGTTCCTCTGTAAGCAAAATTTTCTTTAGGTTGTTGTTGACTTCAGGAGGTCTGTTCCAAACTATGTTATCCACATTCTAATTGCTGAACCATTTCAGTTTGTTCAGAACATTTCAGAACAATGTGTAAGATATGTTAGTATTATCTCCTATTACAGAAACTGGGGTTGAAGGAGATCAAGACAGGGCCATGATTTGAAACATGGACTTCCTGGTTTCTTTATTTGTCTTTTAGACAATAGGTCACATTAATTTATCAGATGACCTGAAAAACAAAAGCATGAAAATAAATCTCAGCCAGGGCAAAGAATGACAAACAAGCATTAAGAGATGCCAGGGCTTCAACAATTTTAATATAGGTGAGTAAAAGTGACAGTTCTTTTCTAAACACAATTTTTTTGCATTTGTGTATTTTCTTGTGGCTTTGGGCCAGTATTTCAAGGGCATAAAGTTTTAGAGCCAAGAGTGTCCCAGATGGCTTGGCTTCCCTTTTCTTTTTAACTAAGTATAAATGCATATATAAATAGTCTTTTGGGTGTGAAAAAGGCACTCTGTTACACCGTTCATTTGTGGACATTGGGGTGACTCTGCAGTTTCTGTCTGAAAGCACAGAGTCTTGCAAAATGGGGGACTGGAAGTCCACTACTGGAAGTCCATTACTGGAAGTAATAATTGTGAATGCTATTCTATGCCATTGCTCATGGTTCTCTATCATTTTTGGTGGCACTTCAAAGCTAGTGGCACCTCAGAGCTGGTGGAGGTTTGTAGCCCAAGAGTCACATGCAGATTCTCTCAGCAGCTGTGATTTCTAGTTCCTTTCACTGGGTGTAATAGTGGAGTAGGATTTGCTTCACATAATTTTTGTAGTGCTTGAATAGATGACCTTGAGATTTCTTCCCAGTCTCCAGTACACATAGAGCAACTGACAATGCATACAATGGTCATCCATTCTGACTCAATACTAGTGGACTTTGTGTAATCCAGGGCTCCAGGTTGGAGATACAGTTTTGTCAACAAATACTAAGGATGGAGTGAAATTTCTCCAATTTTTGATGTGTCAGTACAAAATCCAGGATACATATCCATATATGGGAGAGACAGGATAGCTACAACTCTTAGGCTTTTATCTTTCTGGAGGATGTATAGTGTTATGTCCCTGGACCTTGAAGAAGTTCCCACCCAGGTCCGTTCACGCTGCAGGGGCGGCTGCCCCTTCTCATTGGCTGGGTTTCCCCAGCAGCCTGCTATAAAAGCAGGCTGCTGGGTCCAGCCCTTTCGCTGTTCGCTGCGAGCCAGTTCCAGGCTGAGCAAGCACGTTCAGTCCTTGTAAATAAACCTTGTTGCACTAAGCCCTGGTTCAGCCTCTTATTTCCCATACTTAATACTGGCGACGAAGGTGGGATGGCTACCAGAGGCAAGCTGCAACGCTGAATCACTAAAACGCTGATCCGCAGCCCAGAGAGAGAGCGATCAGCCAAAATAAGGGCAAACGCTGACCGCAACCCAGAGAGAGCGATCAGCCCAAAATGAGAACGAACGCTGAATCACTAAAACGCTGATCCGCAGCCCAGAGAGAGAGCGATCAGCCAAAATAAGGGCAAACGCTGACCGCAACCCAGAGAGAGCGATCAGCCCGAAATGAGAACGAACGCTGAATCACTAAAACGCTGATCCGCAGCCCAGAGAGAGAGCGATCAGCCAAAATAAGGGCAAACGCTGATCGCAACCCAGAGAGAAAGCGACCAGCAAACAAGCTAGTGAAAGTGAGAAGCGCCTGTAGCCGCTCGTTAGCATAAGCTACAGAGGAAGTGTAGCGCTGCGAGCCGCAGCCGCTCGTGCCGTTTAGGCGCGAAATTCAAACAGCTGTCAGCTGAGTCACATTCAAATACAACACAGCGTTGTATTACGAAATCGCTAACACCCACACAGGCGCGAATTTCAAAAAACGCTGCCAATGACCGTTGCAGTCTAAACACCTTCTGATCCCCAGAGAGAGAGAAGGGAATTGCGAAATTTCCCCAGAGCTGAAGTCACTTGCCTAGCACAGGCACTAAACCTCTACTGCTACCCCAGAGAGAGAGAGCACTTGCCTAGCACAGGCACTAAACCTCTACTGCTACCCAGAGAGAGAGCATTTTCCCCAACAGGTTAACCAGTAGACCCACAACATGAACTCCAATCCAGCCTTCCCAGCGTTCAAGCCGGATGAGGAGAAGTGGGAATCATACAAGAATCGGTTTAATCATTACATCGACGCCATCGGATTGGCTGATGCAGGGGAACACCGAAAGAAAGCATATTTCCTGACCTACTGTGGAGCCATCGTCTTCGATACTGCCACAGCTCTTGTGGCTCCACGTGAGTTAAAGAATGTCCCCTGGACAGAACTGTTAGAAATCCTTACTAACCACTATTCTCCTAGACCTTCACAGATTGCCAGACGCTTCACCTTCAGAATGAGGAAGCAGGGGGACAAAGAGAGCATCAATCAGTACATGGCTGCTCTCAGGACTGCAGCACTCCATTGTGGGTTTGGCACCTATCTTGATGACATGCTCCTAGACCAGCTGGTCTGTGGGGTCAAGGACCTGCACCTACAAAGACGGCTGCTCGCCAAAAAAGACCTTAACCTCGCTCAAGCCATCGAGGAAGCCCTGGCAGAGGAGCTGGCATCTCATTCAGCCACCGAGATCCAAGGTCCTGTCACCAAGCAAACAGCAGTTCCCGTCCACTCAGAAGAGGTGGTCAACGAGGAAGACCCAAATGACGAGGCCGACATTCACCGCCTCACAAACGCCAGGCGCCCACAGGTAGGAACCAGACAAGATAACACCGGGCCATCCAAGCACATCACCCTGTGCCTTTCCTGTGGTGGACCTCACCTGAGGACCACATGCAAATTCAAAGGAGCCACTTGCAACAACTGCCATAAGAAGGGGCACATTGCAAGAGTATGCCAAGCCTCACACAACGCAGCACAAAGGGCATCTTCATTCGCACATGCCGGGCCCCAAAGGCAAGTATTAAACTGTCGCACACACCTCCGCGCTAATCACACTTGCTATTCTATTAGTAAAATCTCTCTTTCCGTCTTGTTAGAAGGTAAACCTTGCAACATGGAGGTTGACACGGGGTCAGCGCTCTCCATTATTTCCTGGAACACCCTCAAGGAGCTTCAACCCAGCCTATCAAGAAACCGACTCCAGAAGTGCCAGCTTAGCCTAAAGGACTACCAGGGGAAGACCATTCCTGTAATCGGCAGAGGCAAGTTTTTTGTTAATTTTAAAACCTTTAAGGGCCACCTACCTCTAGTGGTAGTGAGCGGCAACCTCCCTACACTTTTGGGACTTGATTGGTTTCCCCACCTCGGTTTAGGGCTAACAGGAGTCCATGCTACCTCAACCTCTGACACGGACTCCCTGTTTGCTGATTACGCAGACGTATTCAGTGATGAGTTAGGGTGTTATAACGGCACCCCTATCTCATTTTCAGTTGATCCCCAGGCAGTCCCAATTCGGTTAAAACCTCGTAGAGTTCCATTCGCCATTTGGCCTAAATTAGACCTTGAATTAGATAAATTACTAAAACAAGGGATCCTGGAGCCTACAGACTTCGCCAAATGGGAGACGCCCATCGTCACACCCCTCAAAAAAGATGGTAGCCTGAGAATTTGCTCAGACTACAAGACCACAATCAATAAATTCTTGCAAGTTAGCGCTTACCCAGTACCTGTCATTCAGCATTTATTACATACTTTTGAACCTGGCAGCATTTTTGCCAAATTGGACATGTCTCAAGCATATCAACAGTTCCCTGTTGATGACCAAACGGCAGAACTTCAGACCATTGTCACCCACAGGGGTGCCTTCCGGTGCAAGCGTCTCCAGTTTGGCGTAAGTGTTGCCCCAGGCATTTTTCAATCCCTCATGGAGCGGATTTTACAGGGCCTTCCTGGAGTAGTACCCTACTTCGATGACATCTTAGTCTCGGCCAGGAACAGACCCCAACTCTTCCAGAGAGTTCGAGCAGTCCTAGAGAGGTTCAGGCAGCATGGCCTCAAGTTAAAAAAAGAAAAATGTGCCATTGCCACTAGACAGGTGGACTTTCTGGGTTATAAAATTGACGCCTCAGGCATTCACCCCCTGGAGTCCAAGGTTAAGGCAATACACGAGGCACCCACTCCAACCTCCAAAGCGGAACTGCAGGCCTTTTTGGGGCTCTTGAACTTTTGCGTCGTTCCTGCCCCATAAAGCCTCTGTGGCAGAACCCCTCCATAGACTTCTGGATAAAAAACGGTTTGGCATTGGGGACACAAAGAAGACTCCGCTTTCCGCGCAGTCAAGTCGCTACTCACATCAGAGGCAGTGCTTATCCAGTTTGACCCCAACCTTCCATTAGTACTGGCAGCAGACGCATCTCCCTTCGGAATTGGGGCAGTCTTAAGCCACAGGCTCCCCAACGGCTCCGAGGCCCCTATCGCTTTTTTTTCCAGGACGCTCTCTGCAACAGAGCGCAATTACAGTCAGATCGATAAAGAAGCCTTGGCAGCTGTTGCAGCGGTGAAGAAATTTCACGAATTTCTCTTTGGCCACTTTTTCGAGCTAGTCACGGACCACAAACCGCTCTTAGGGTTACTAGCAGGTGACAAGCAGACCCCTCAAATACTGTCCCCCAGAATGACCAGATGGACCCTTTTCCTAGCAGCATACTCGTATAGACTGCACCGCCCAGGTAAAACATTGTCCCACGCAGACGCTCTCAGCCGCTGCCCCCTGCCTGCCCCAGCTGAAGACCCTGCCCCGGTCAACGCCATTTTTGAAGTCACCCAACTGGACCTCCCAATCACTGCCCTTGATATTGCCTATAAATCCAAAGCGGACAAAACGATCGCCCAGGTACTGGACTGGGTGAGGAGGGGGTGGCCGGGCAGTGACATTGAAGCTAAATTCACTCCATTTAAGACCCGCTCACAGGAACTGTCGAGCTTACAGGGCTGCCTGCTGTGGGGCACTCGAGTGGTCATCCCGACATCTCTGCGTCCGAGTGCTGGAGGCGTTGCACGAGGCCACCCGGCATCGTCAGAATGAAGGCGTTGGCGCGAAGCTACATTTGGTGGCCCGGCCTCGACGAGGACATCAACAAATGGGTAAGCTCCTGCCATCCCTGCCAGGTTTCCGTCCATCTCCTCCAATTGCCACCCCACCAAGTGGGAAAGTGCCAACGCACCCTGGTCCAGGATTCACATCGATCTCGCGGGCCCATTGCATGGCAAAATGTTCCTCGTGGTCGTAGACTCTTACTCAAAGTGGATTGATGTGGCACAAGTATCCACGACCACTTCACAAGCAGTCATCAAGGCATTGACTCGCCTGTTCGTTACGCACGGTCTACCAGACTCCATTGTTTCCGACAATGGTCCCCAATTCGCGTCAACCGAATTCAGTCGTTTTATGGCCAACCTGGGCATTCGTCACATCTTCACGGCCCCCTTTCATCCTGCCAGTAACGGGCTGGCAGAGAGAGCTGTTAGGACCACTAAAGAAGCCCTGGCCAGGTTCAACAAGGATGACTGGCACCACAAACTATCCTGTTTCCTGTTAAGCCAGCATTCAACCCCTTGCACGGTAACCAACAAGTCCCCGGCCGAGCTTCTGATGGGCAGACGCCTGCGAACTGTATTGGACAGGCTTCACCCACATTACTGCCCTGACTCTCCTCTCGCTTCCACATCGAGGAGTAGGCATTTTGTCTTGCAGGAACCCGTGTTCGCGAGAAACTTCGCTGGCGACCCATTGTGGATCCCGGGAGAAATCGTAGCCATCACAGGACCCAGATCATACCGGGTTAAGCTGGAAGATGGCCGGGTCTGGAGACGACATCTGGACCAGCTTCGGAGACGCCAGGGCACCCTCGTCAGCCGCGACTCGTGGGCACAGACCGGTGAGAGTCCGCTGCAACTACCACACAGCAACATCTACCCCGATGACCTGCTAACACCTTCAGCCGGACCAGAGAATCCAAATGCTGACTGCGGCGACCTAGCGTCCAACCCATCCGAGCCAGACGGCGTGAGGACACTCCCAGCATCCAGCCCTTCTAGCCCCGGGCCTGCTCCGACCGAGGGTGGTACTCGGGACTCATAATCGAGCCAACAGTCACCGACGGACTCTGATCCACCAAACAGCATACCAGAGTTGCGCCGCTCTGGACGTCAGCACAAACCTCCCGTATACCTCAAGGACTATGCGTGTTCGCATCTGGGGGAAGGGGTGTTATGTCCCTGGACCTTGAAGAAGTTCCCACCCAGGTCCGTTCACGCTGCAGGGGCGGCTGCCCCTTCTCATTGGCTGGGTTTCCCCAGCAGCCTGCTATAAAAGCAGGCTGCTGGGTCCAGCCCTTTTGCTGTTCGCTGCGAGCCAGTTCCAGGCTGAGCAAGCACGTTCAGTCCTTGTAAATAAACCTTGTTGCACTAAGCCCTGGTTCAGCCTCTTATTTCCCATACTTAATATATAGATATTGTGTTGATTGAGCCCTTTAGTACCCAACTACCCCAGAGTTTAAATTCAAGTGTTGCTATTCCTGGAGTCTGTTTCTTTGTCCATCACTCAAGATGATGCTTCCCAAGTATTTAAGGCTGTTTATATTTGACAGCTGAGTATTGTCAGTAAAGATTTTAGGCTCTATGGGGTTCATATTTGGCATGGGCTGGTAAAATACTTCAGTGTTGCTCAGACTAAGAACCAGACTAAGAGCATAGCAATATCTTACAATTTGTTCAGCTTTAGGAGTACACAGTATTCAGCAAAGAGGGTTTCTTGACTATATGGAGGCATTTTGTTCAAGTGGTGAAGGTCAAAGAGAAACTGTTCAATCAGAATCTGATGTGCACTCCATTCTTCAGACCCTGGAAGTATGTGAGAACAAACAAGGGAAGAACAGATGGAGCAAGACTTGGACTATCACACAACCCTGCTTCATCCTATTAAAAATGTCAAATTCAGATCATATATCATCACTGTACAGGCCCTGACCTGTCATTCCATTTGGAGTAACTGAATCAATTTTATGAATTTCTTTGGGCATACATAATGACTCAGGATGGTCCTGAGAGTCTTCTGTTTATAGTGTCAAATGCCTTTGTTGGGTCAATGAACATGTTTTGCTTGATGCAATTTTTCTGGACTTGTCTCATAGCAAATACTATGTCTGATGCACTCTGTTCTGGTTGAAAGCCCCACTGCACCTCTGGGAGGTGTCTTTCTAAGACAGTGAGTCCATTCAAGAAAATACAGAAGAAATCTTGCCTGCAATGGACAGCAGTAAGATACCCTGCGGTTTCCTAAGTCTGATTTGCTTCCCTTATTTTCATAGAAGCACAGTGAGGGCCTTTGCCAAGCATATGTCTTCCAAGATGTCTTGAAACACCCACAAGGCATTTGAGTCTAGTGCTTTGTATATCTCAGCAGGAATGCTATCCTGTCCTTTTGCTTTATTTGAATCCATCAGCAAGATTGCTTTTTTAATCTATCAGTAAAAGGAGGCAGGAACAGGACATCCAAGACTGGTAGCTGAAGCATCTACAGTAAGACATCAAGACCAAGTGTGAATGACTTGAGTAGGTTGGAAAATTGTTCTGCCCATGGTTTTTTCAATATTGTAGTCTTTAATCAGGCTTCACCGTTCAAATGATAGTAAGGAGGAGTATCTTGATTTAAGACTTTAAACAGATGTTATGGTGCTGAAGAAATGTTGTATGTATGTCTGCATAGCATTTCACTTGCTCAATTTTTCTGTGCCACCAATCATTCTGCATTTCTCACAGCTCTGCCTGTACTTTGGACTATGGGCATTTAAACTTGACTTTGTTTGAGACAGATGATGGATCATTCGGCCAGTCTACCTAGGTCTTGTTCTTGGCTTGGAGAGTTTCTGAAATGGTCTCATGGTTTTCATCAAACCAGTCCTGATATGCTTGGGCTTTTAGTCCAAATAAAGTTGTTGCAAGCTGCATGATGACATCTTTAAACATCCACTTTTCAGAACAGGTTCCTATAAACAGTAACTTGCCAGAGAGTTTTTCATTAAGTGCATAAAAGTCTTTTATTAAGTAAAAGAGATGTCAGGGCTTCAACAATTTAAATATAGGTGAGCAAAAGTGATAGTTCTTTTCTAAAGCTTTTGGTTTTCTTCCAATTGTGTTTTTTTTCTCGTGGCTTTTGGCCAGTATTTAATTTTTTTTCAAGGGCAAATTTTTTTAAATCCTAGAACCAAGAGTGTCCCCAATGGCTTGGCCCTCCTTATTTATTACTAAACATGAATGTAAAATATGCACGTAACATTTATGGCGCTGATTGTAAGGATGACCTAAGAGAATAGTCAAGATAGTTTTGGCTTCATTGGATTTTACATACTATTTTACACTACAAGAAATTGAAGGTCTGTGATGGACAAGATAAGAATTGCATTTTTTTTGCTTTGCATTGTGCCTCAGCACAATGGGAACAATAATAAGGACAATGCTAGATACAAGATATGTAAACACCTAAGGACCATTGTTGAATGAAGAATTCTAGAGAAGTTCTGTCTCCCATCAGCTTCACTCAAATGAAGTCCCTTCTCTCGGTACATTTACATGTACAGCTTCGATCACTCAGGGACATTTTATTATTTTATTGTTGAACTTAATCTTACTTTTCTCTTAACTCCAATGGTCAAGGAAACTCATATTCACATACAAATTATGAAACAAATCAAAAGCAAACTTAAAATCAGATTTAAAGTAATTAGCATTTTTTTTTATTATTATCTTACCATATCATGGCAAAAAATCTACAAGATGACCCAAATTAGGAGTGATTTACAGAATACAGACTGAGTTGAAAGGAACCTTGGAAGTCCAACCTCTTGCTCAAGTAGGTGATATACCATTCCGGACAAATGGCTGTTCAGTTTTTTTCTTAAAAATCTCCAGTGATGGATGTCTGTGGAGATTCTCAGTCATCCAGTCCATAGTTGCCTCAAAGGTGCTTTTCAAAAAGGCAACTGGGATGTCTCCCCCACTCTTTCCCCCCCCCCCTCCTTGAGGAAAAAAAATGAACCAATAAAGCTTCAGTGTGAAGCACTGGAGCATCTACAATTTCAACTTTTTGACTCAAAGGCCAAAACTCCCACACGGCTTGGTATACAATTTTATAGTCCTTTTGTACAACCTTTTTTTTTCATGCAGTGATGCTGATGGGAGCACTTTTTCCAAGCTGGTCCCAGGGTTTGGTTTAAAAAATGGCCTTTCAAAAAGGAGAAGTAGATGGGAACACTTTTTAGAGGAATGATTAAGGCTACTGAAGATAATAACAGAAATACTTTATATAAAAAGCTACCCCTAAGTGGAATTGATCCTCAGACCACATCCAAATATGTTCAACTACCCTACAAATATTGCTTCAGTTTCTTTCCCTCCTAATAAGAAGTTAAATTATATTTTAAATCACTGAGGCCAGTAGTGCCTTAATTAACCATTGACATTGGTAATTGATTTGGGAAAAAAACAATACTAAATCAGGACACCAAAACCAATAAGTGTTCCAACTAAGAATCTAGGTGAGTATAGAGACTTGGGCACTGTATAAAGGAAGTATATAATATTGAGGTTTAATAAATAAATAAATGAAAAGTTAATAAGATAAATATCATTTTTTTCAGAGGCAACTCAAAAATTCCAAACTATTAATCTGGAAAAGTTTACAAGATCACCTGGCCTATTGGGGAGAAAACCAAGTCTTCAAACCTTTATTAAAAACAGGCCGTGTCAAAGCCATCCAGATTGTGGGGAAACCCTTATTTAAAGGATGAGTTCATGCACATATTCTTTTCTTGTTAGTCTCATTAAGGACTACTCGTTGAGTACGGTTTGTCAGCCAGTTGCGAATCCATCTACTGGTAGTGCTACCTATTCCATTTTTTTCTAGCTTACTAAGAAGTAGGTGGTGGTCTATTTTGTCGAATGCCTTGCTGAAATCTAAATATATTATCTCCTTGAGCCTGGTGAGATTTGAACTGCCAAATTGCAGGCAGCTAGCAGGCAGCAGAAATAGCCTGTGGTACTGCACTCTAACCACTGCATCACCATGGTTCAGTGTACAGTTGTATGCAAAAGTGTAGATATTCTAGTTGAAGTATAAGTTTCAGTGAACAGACACTCTATACAGTACAAAATTAAACATGAAAAATTTCTGAAATTTGAGTTCAAATATACTATTTATATGTTGTTGGGAATGTGACAGGTGAAAAGATGGGTCACCCTTTAATTAGTACTTTGTAACCTCTGTGTCATGCCCCTGGTGGAGTCTGACTCTGAGGAAGAGGAGGAACAGCCAACAGGGAGTGGGAGTGTGGCTCCAGAGGTGGTGGAGGAGGCTGGGGAAGGGCAGAAGCCAACTGAGCAGTCAGAGGAGGATCCAGGCCCATCCCCTATCCATCCTAGGTCACACAGGGAGGAGAGGATCAGGGAAAAGCGAGGTCTACTCAAGAGGAGATTACCATGATCCTCCTCGTGGCTTGCAGGTGGGAGCTATGTATATAAGTTTGCAACTGCGCAATTAGAATTGCTGAAGTCAATTAGTGTTTACCTTGAAAGAGGCTTATCTTTGCTGGCATTCTTCCCATGGCCTTTCCTCGGTTATTTTCCTGGAGTTTATAATTAGTTATCTTGGCTTGCTTCGGAACTCTCATCAATGCGGTTTGTTTTGGTTTTCTGTTTGCCTCATTATTTACTTTTGTGACTTTAAACTGTGCCTAATAAAACAGTGAAGTTAAGTTGAAGGCTTTACCGGACTTTAATATATGTTTTGGGTTTTGGGTTATTTTGAGAGACTACGGGTCACCACACTCTGTTTAACAGAAGTAACAGCTTCTAAACATTGTTTTTGTAGTCTATTAGCCATGTTTTCTTTCTATTATTCTTGGGTTTTGGATTTTTTTTCTCCATTCTTCCTTGCAGAACTCTTTTAATTTAGAAGATGTCTACTTTCTTAGATCTGAAATAGTCAGCATGGGCTGATTATTTCAGGTCACTTCACAGATTTTCAATAACATTTAATTCCAGGGGCTTTGAAGGTTATTCCAAAACCTTCCTTTTTCTTCTTGTCAGTATTTCACAGTTGGCTTGGACGTATGCTTCAGATCAATGTTTTGCAGTAATAGCCCCCTCATCACTGTTTTGCTGAATAAAAAATTGGAATGACTTTCATATTCCCCAGACTTGATATTATTGAATGTATTTCAGGAAGGGGGAGTGTCTATAATTGTTCAGAAGCCAAACAGAGTGCTGCAAAAAAAGGGAGGGGGGTACTTTCAGATTACTTTGAAACAATCCCCCCCAAATTAGAAATGTTTCATTCTTAACTATGATAATTATATTGATATTGCCTTGTTTTTGTGCATTGGTTGTCCCAGGAAGTTATTGCTCTAGGGAGGAGAGTGGGAGGGAGGAAGAATCAATTCCAAGAGTTTTCTGTGGAGATTTTCAGTCATCCAGGTCATAGTTGTCTCGAAAGTGCTTTTTCAAAAACAACTGGACTGTTTTTCTCCCTTGATGAAGAAGAACAAAACATTTTGCTTCTCATCCAAGAAACTTCATCAGTTGTGATGAAGTTGGCAGCAGGAGGAGGGGAGAGATAGAAGGATAGGTACTGATGGGAGAGGGAGGAAGGTTTGTATTTCTTTGCTGTCATCTGGTGGCTAGCACTCTCTGAGAGCTCTTGAGGCCACTTGGGGGTTTATCTTTGCCCTCAGGGTCACCTGAATAGGAGTACAATTGGTTGTGGAATCTTCTTGGAATGGTTGCAAGGGTTGTGCGGTAAACTGGAGATAGATGTCCATCCCACCACCATCCAGTCTCAACTGTCAGTACCTTTCCTTCCATCCCACCATCACAACTGATGAAGTTTCTTGGATGAGAAGTGAAATGTTTTGTTCTTTTTCCCCAAGAGGGAAAAAAAAACAGTCTAATTGCTTTTTGAAAAAGCACCTTTGAGAATTTCAAGAGATGTTCTTTGGGATCAGTAGGACCCAGGTGCCCTTTTTACTTGTCATGAAGCCTTATTTTATCCAGAATAACTACGTAGAACAGTTACAGTGCTTATTATGTCCCCAGTCATATGTTTTACTCATTCTTTTACTCATTTACTGTTCATGCAGTTTTTGACTATTCAAAAGAGACAATGGTGAGGAGAAGACAGAAGCTCAACCTGGTGCCCAGCTCAGTATCATTGCAGTGTCAAGCAAAGACCTTTTTGCTTTCCCAGAGTTTTAAAGAGTCTTTTAATCATATCTTAATCATGTTTTAAATTGTTTTATTTTATATTTTGACAACCACCTTGCTGCTGCTTAGGTTGTTTGGTGCCTTTACTTGGCATTTTGTTTCATTTTATTGGGTATGTTTTAACTGAGATTACATTTTAGTATGTTTTAATGTAAATGGCCCAGAGAGTTCTGACTATTGGAAGACAAAGGAGATGGAAATGAAGATGGAGATAGAGATAGAGATGGAGGAGGAGGAGGACGAGGAAGAAGGAGGAGGAGGAGGAGGAGGAGGAGGAGGAGGAGGAGGAGGAGGAGAAGAAGAAGAAGAAGAAGAAGAAGAAGAAGAAGAAGAAGAAGAAGAAGAAGAAGAAGAAGAAGAAGAAGAAGAAGAAGAAGAAGAAGAAGAAGAAGAAGAAGAAGAAGAAGAATTTTATTTCCATTTTATCCTGAATAACCTGTAAGATAAGAAAGGGTGAGAAATGATCACTCAAATGATAACTAAGAAAAAAGGATGGAGCTGAACTTTGATTTCTCCAATTCAAGTACAACTCATTGTACACTACACTTGTCTTATACTTCCTGCCTGCACATGGTCCTAATTTTTACTTGTTTCTTACCCTTTGCAGCATACTGGTTTCTCCATGGTTCTGCCTCCAATAGTTTTATTTTTATTTTTATTTATTTGATTTGTCAATTGCTTACAAGATAATAGGTATAAGCATACACATAGTTATGAATACATGAAATGGGTACATATAAGAAAAATAAAAGAAACAATAGGACAGGCACAGTAGGCACGTTGGTGCGCTTATGCATGCCCCCTACAGACCTCTTAGGAAAGGGGTGAGGTCAATAGTAGACAGTCTAAGGTTAAAGTTTTTGGGGTTTGGGGAAGAAACTACAGAGTCAGGTAGAGTATTCCAGACATTGACCACACTGTTGCTGAAGTCATATTTCCTGCAATCAAGTTTGGTGCGGTTAACCTTGAGTTTGTATCTATTGTGTGCTCTTGTATTGTTATGGTTGAAGCTGAAGTATTCGTTGACAGGTAGGACATTGCAATGTATGATTTTATATACCATACTTAGATCAGACCGAAGACGGCATAATTCAAGGTTTTCTAGGTCTAGAATTTCAAGTCTGGCAGCATAAGGTATTCTACAATGAGTAGAGGAGGGGAGAACTCTTCTTGTGAAATATTTCTGGACTTTCTCAACTGTGCTAACATCAGATACGTAATGTGGGTTCCAGACTGATGAGCTGTATTTGAGTATTGGTCTAGCAAATGTTTTGTATGCTCTAGTTAGTAGTGTGATATTACCAGAGAAAAAGCTACGTAGGATTAGGTTAACAACTCTTAATGCCTTTTTGGCTATGGAGTTACAGCGGGCTCTAGCACTTAGATCATTAGAGATGAATATTCCAAGGTCCTTTACAGAGCTTGGATCATCAACAAGATCTTGACTATTCAGCTTGTATTTTATTTTCTGATTTTTTTTGCCAATATGTAAGACAGGGCATTTATTTGTTGAGATTTGAAGTTGCCATTTGTTTGACCAATCTGATACATAGTCTTTTTGATGGGTAGCAGTATTGTCTATGGTGTTGAATAGCTTTACATAGTCAGCGAAGAGAATACAGTTGATCTTAATATGAACACAGAGGTCATTTATGTAGAGTATGAAGAGAGTTGGTCCTAGAACACTGCCTTGTGGGACACCACTGTTGACAGGTACAGAATTTGATAGGACACTCCCATTTTTGACCATTTGTTGTCTGTTTGACAGGAATGCTTCTATCCAGTTATGCAGTTGTCCAGAGATTCCATAAGATTTTAGTTTTAGGAGTAGTTTGTCATGTACCAAAGGCTGAATCAAAGGCTTTACAGAAGTTTATATAGATTGCGTCTATTGTTTTGCCCTGATCGAATTCTGTAGTCCTTATGTTTTTGCAGTGTAAGGGTTGCAGATTACAGGACAGTTTTTTTTCTAAAACCAAATTGTTTATTAGGTTGTTTGTCTCTAAGTGGAGGATAATGGATTGGTTAATAATTGATTCCATGACTTTACAGGTGATGCAGCATAAGGAGATTGGTCTGTAATTTTCAACTAGGCTGGGGTCTCCCTTTTTGAAGATGGGGATGACTGTGGCTTGTGACCATAGTTTTGGCAAGGAGCTGGTCCTGAAAGATTTTGCAAAGATTATGCTTAGAGGTTCGTCTATGGCAGTGGCAGCTAGCTATGTTCCTTCAGTACTGGATTTGTGGAAACCACATTATTAGATCTGGGATGGCTTATTTGGTTATATTTTGTATAATTCTTCTGTGTTTAATAAGGTCTCCAATTTCTCTCCCAGAAAGCCAAAGTCCTATATTTTATCATGAGACTGTACAAGCAAGTAGTACGTTTCTGTTACTTAATCTTCAGGTGCGGTGGTGTAGTGCCCTCTAGCGGATATTGTAGATGAATGCAGCTTTAATAAAATTCAAGTCAGAACTCCTAGAAGTAGCAATTATTAATTTCACTAAAGAAATAACATTGTAACACAAAACAATCAAACAAACAAAACTGGACACAGTAATAGATGATAGATAGATAGATAGATAGATAGATAGATAGATAGATAGATAGATAGATAGATAGATAGATAGATAGATAGATAGATGTAGATGTAGATATCTTCTTTATCTATTGATAGTCAGCACTAAGTCTGCATAACTATTACTACTAATCTTCTCATCATTCCTATCACCCATTTCCTCCCACTTATGATTGTATGACTGAAACTTTATTGCTTGTATCTTTATGAATTATACTGATTGTTTCCTAGTATGATTTGATTGCTTATTTGTACCCTATGACTATCATTAAGTGTTTTATGTTTTATGATTCTTGATAAATGTATCTTTTCTTTTTATGTACACTGAAAACATTTGCACCAAAGACAAATTTCTTGTGCATCCAATCACATTTGGCCAATAAAGAAGAAAGAAAGAAAGAAAGAAAGAAAGAAAGAAAGAAAGAAAGAAAGAAGGAAGGAAGGAAGGAAGGAAGGAAGGAAGGAAGGAAAGAAAGAAAGAAAGAAAGAAAGAAAGAAAGAAAGAAAGAAAGAAAGAAAGAAAGAAAGAAAGAAAGAAAGAAAGAAAGAAAGATAGATGAAGCTACTCTGGAAATATTATTCTTAGCTGCACCCTTCTTTAGATATTTTATATAAATTTAGCTACATGATTACTAACTTTTTAGCTACCACTGATACCATTGGGAGGCAAACCTATCAACGAAATCAGTCCTTTACAGTTTTTCAGCTTTGATAAATTTCTGCTTCTGAAATATAAATATTGTTTTTCAGAAATATGTGGATTTTATAAATTGTTTGATATTCCTTTTTCAAAGAATTTAGGAAGCTTAACCATTTTTGGCTAGAGCAATTGGTGGCACTAATAGACTTTGTCTGAGCACCAAAATAAATAAACAAAAAAAAAATTAATCTAGGCAGTACTAGATTTGACTAATGTTTGGCCAGAAGTTTTCAAGGAAATTACAGAGCTATAAACTGGACTGGGAAGTAAAATGAATTAATTCATCCAGAAATGATGATACTAACACAATGGGAAGCACTATTACTTTCTTACCAAGAATTATGGCATAGATAATTCATTTTAATCCCCAAGAATTAAGCTGGAATCATAGAAGACTGTACCTTTATTATTCCTTTAATTTTGCAACAATTGAACATTTATATATTGATTACAGCAACATTCAAAATTAAGTTTTCATTTCATATTTGCTGTACTGTTGGGGTGCACTATATGTTGTATATAAATGGTGTAACAGCTAATTATGTTGCATATTTCCAGTCTCTGTCTCTTTGCATGCATGCATGCACGCACACACACACCCCAAAATGATTTGGGAATGTGCCAATATTGAACAGAAGTATTTTTTGACATTCCCTGGGTATGATGCATGATCTCAAACAAGACTTGAGAAATGTATACATCTCAGACTGCATTTTGTATATTCTCTCTTGGCAATATTGCTGAATGTTGCAGCCTCCAACATTCTTTGAGGTGGAGACATCCCTTGACATGGGCTGTTGCAAATTATACATAATGTCCACCTCGTTCCAAGTCTGGCTGGGTTGCCTCATTATGGTGGTGGTGATGTGGCTGGAATATGTGTTCCTGAGTGTGAAAAGGTGAAAAACCTACAGCAAGCAAGCATCTATATTGGGCAGCAGCAATATAAAGAGATGCTGGAGGCAGATGATCACTTTAGTGAAAATGGCAAAGGCATCAATTTATACTGTTTGGGAGAAAAAGAAATGGCAAATCACTCTTGTATTTTTGCTGAGAAAACTATGTTGATACCAAATATAAAATGATTTATGATATTATTAAGTATGGGAAATAAGAGGCTGAACCAGGGCTTAGTGCAACAAGGTTTATTTACAAGGACTGAACGTGCTTGCTCAGCCTGGAACTGGCTCGCAGCGAACAGCGAAAGGGCTGGACCCAGCAGCCTGCTTTTATAGCAGGCTGCTGGGGAAACCCAGCCAATGAGAAGGGGCAGCCGCCCCTGCAGCGAGGACGGACCTGGGTGGGAACTTCTTCAAGGTCCAGGGACATAACACCCCTTCCCCCCAGATGCGAACACGCATAGTCCTTGAGGTATACGGGAGGTTTGTGCTGACGTCCAGAGCGGCGCAACTCTGGTGTGCTGTTTGGTGGATCAGAGTCCGTCGGTGACTGTTGGCTCGATGATGAGTCCTGAGTACCACCCTCGGTCGGAGCAGGTCCGGGGCTAGAAGGGCTGGACGCTGGGAGTGTCCTCACGCCGTCTGGCTCGGATGGGTTGGACGCCTAGGTCGCCGCAGTCAGCATTTGGATTCTCTGGTCCGGCTGAAGGTGTTAGCAGGTCATCGGGGTAGATGTTGCTGTGTGGTAGTTGCAGCGGACTCTCACCAGTCTGTGCCCACGAGTCGCGGCTGACGAGGGTGCCCTGGCGTCTCCGAAGCTGGTCCAGATGTCGTCTCCAGACCCGGCCATCTTCCAGCTTAACCCGGTATGATCTGGGTCCTGTGATGGCTACGATTTCTCCCGGGATCCACAATGGGTCGCCAGCGAAGTTTCTCGCGAACACGGGTTCCTGCAAGACAAAATGCCTACTCCCGATGTGGAAGCGAGAGGAGAGTCAGGGCAGTAATGTGGGTGAAGCCTGTCCAATACAGTTCGCAGGCGTCTGCCCATCAGAAGCTCGGCCGGGACTTGTTGGTTACCGTGCAAGGGGTTGAATGCTGGCTTAACAGGAAACAGGATAGTCTGTGGTGCCAGTCATCCTTGTTGAACCTGGCCAGGGCTTCTTTAGTGGTCCTAACGGCTCTCTCTGCCAGCCCGTTACTGGCAGGATGAAAGGGGCCGTGAAGATGTGACGAATGCCCAGGTTGGTCAGAAACGACTGAATTCGGTTGACGCGAATTGGGGACCATTGTCGGAAACAATGGAGTCTGGTAGACCGTGCGTAACGAACAGGCGAGTCAATGCCTTGATGACTGCTTGTGAAGTGGTCGTGGATAGTTGTGCCACATCAATCCACTTTGAGTAAGAGTCTACGACCACGAGGAACATTTTGCCATGCAATGGGCCTGCGAGATCGATGTGAATCCTGGACCAGGGTGCGTTGGCACTTTCCCACTTGGTGGGGTGGCAATTGGAGGGGATGGACGGGAAACCTGGCAGGGATGGCAGGAGCTTACCCATTTGTTGATGTCCTCGTCGAGGCCGGGCCACCAAATGTAGCTTCGCGCCAACGCCTTCATTCTGACGATGCCCGGGTGGCCCTCGTGCAACGCCTCCAGCACTCGGGTACGCAGAGATGTCGGGATGACCACTCGAGTGCCCCACAGCAGGCAGCCCTGTAAGCTCGATAGTTCCTGTAAGCGGGTCTTAAATGGAGTGAATTTAGCTTCAATGTCACTGCCCGGCCACCCCCCTCCTCACCCAGTCCAGTACCTGGGCGATCGTTTTGTCCGCTTTGGATTTATTGGCAATATCAAGGGCCGTGATTGGGAGGTCCAGTTGGGTGACTTCAAAAATGGCGTTGACCGGGGCAGGGTCTTCAGCTGGGGCAGGCAGGGGGCAGCGGCTGAGGGCGTCTGCGTGGGACAATGTTTTACCTGGGCGGTGCACGAGTCTATACGAGTATGCTGCTAGGAAAAGGGTCCATCTGGTCATTCTGGGGGACAGAATTTGAGGGGTCTGCTTGTCACCTGCTAGTAACCCTAAGAGCGGTTTGTGGTCCGTGACTAGCTCGAAAAAGTGGCCAAAGAGAAATTCGTGAAATTTCTTCACCGCTGCAACAGCTGCCAAGGCTTCTTTATCGATCTGACTGTAATTGCGCTCTGTTGCAGAGAGCGTCCTGGAAAAAAGCGATAGGGGCCTCGGAGCCGTTGGGGAGCCTGTGGCTTAAGACTGCCCCAATTCGAAGGGAGATGCGTCTGCTGCCAGTACTAATGGAAGGTTGGGGTCAAACTGGATAAGCACTGCCTCTGATGTGAGTAGCGACTTGACTGCGCGGAAAGCGGAGTCTTCTTTGTGTCCCCAATGCCAAACCGTTTTTTATCCAGAAGTCTGTGGAGGGTTCTGCCACAGAGGCTTTATGGGGCAGGAACGACGCGTAAAGTTCAAGAGCCCCAAAAAGGCCTGCAGTTCCGCTTTGGAGGTTGGAGTGGGTGCCTCGTGTATTGCCTTAACCTTGACTCCAGGGGGTGAATGCCTGAGGCGTCAATTTTATAACCCAGAAAGTCCACCTGTCTAGTGGCAATGGCACATTTTTCTTTTTTAACTTGAGGCCATGCTGCCTGAACCTCTCTAGGACTGCTCGAACTCTCTGGAAGAGTTGGGGTCTGTTCCTGGCCGAGACTAAGATGTCATCGAAGTAGGGTACTACTCCAGGAAGGCCCTGTAAAATCCGCTCCATGAGGGATTGAAAAATGCCTGGGCAACACTTACGCCAAACTGGAGACGCTTGCACCGGAAGGCACCCCTGTGGGTGACAATGGTCTGAAGTTCTGCCGTTTGGTCATCAACAGGGAACTGTTGATATGCTTGAGACATGTCCAATTTGGCAAAGATGGTGCCAGGTTCAAAAGTATGTAATAAATGCTGAATGACAGGTACTGGATAAGCGCTAACTTGCAAGAATTTATTGATTGTGGTCTTGTAGTCTGAGCAAATTCTCAGGCTACCATCTTTTTGAGGGGTGTGACGATGGGCGTCTCCCATTTGGCGAAGTCTGTAGGCTCCAGGATCCCTTGTTTTAGTAATTTATCTAATTCAAGGTCTAATTTAGGCCGAATGGCGAATGGAACTCTGCGAGGTTTTAACCGAATTGGGACTGCCTGGGGATCGACTGAAAATGAGATAGGGGTGCCGTTATAACACCCTAACTCATCACTGAATACGTCTGCGTAATCAGCAAACAGGGAGTCCGTGTCAGAGGTTGAGGTAGCATGGACTCCTGTTAGCCCTAAACCGAGGTGGGGAAACCAATCAAGTCCCAAAAGTGTAGGGAGGTTGCCGCTCACTACCACTAGAGGTAGGTGGCCCTTAAAGGTTTTAAAATTAACAAAAACTTGCCTCTGCCGATTACAGGAATGGTCTTCCCTGGTAGTCCTTTAGGCTAAGCTGGCACTTCTGGAGTCGGTTTCTTGATAGGCTGGGTTGAAGCTCCTTGAGGGTGTTCCAGGAAATAATGGAGAGCGCTGACCCCGTGTCAACCTCCATGTTGCAAGGTTTACCTTCTAATAAGACGGAAAGGGAGATTTTACTAATAGAATAGCAAGTGTGATTAGCGCAGAGGTGTGTGCGACAGTTTAATACTTGCCTTTGGGGCCCGGCATGTGCGAATGAAGATGCCCTTTGTGCTACGTTGTGTGAGGCTTGGCATACTCTTGCAATGTGCCCCTTCTTATGGCAGTTGTTGCAAGTGGCTCCTTTGAATTTGCATGTGGTCCTCAGGTGAGGTCCACCACAGGAAAGGCACAGGGTGATGTGCTTGGATGGCCCGGTGTTATCTTGTCTGGTTCCTGCCTGCGGGCGCCTGGCGTTTGTGAGGCGGTGAATGTCGGCCTCGTCACTTGGGTCTTCCTCGTTGACCACCTCTTCTGAGTGGACGGGAACTGCTGTTTGCTTGGTGACAGGACCTTGGATCTCGGTGGCTGAATGAGATGCCATCTCCTCTGCCAGGGCTACCTCGATGGCTTGAGCGAGGTTAAGGTCTTTTTGGCGAGCAGCCGTCTTTGTAGGTGCAGGTCCTTGACCCCGCAGACCAGCTGGTCTAGGAGCATGTCATCAAGATAGCTGCCAAACCCACAATGGAGTGCTGCAGTCCTGAGAGCAGCCATGTACTGATTGATGCTCTCTTTGTCCCCTGCTTCCTCATTCTGAAGGTGAAGCGTCTGGCAATCTGTGAAGGTCTAGGAGAATAGTGGTTAGTAAGGATTTCTAACAGTTCTGTCCAGGGGACATTCTTTAACTCACGTGGAGCCACAAGAGCTGTGGCTGTATCGAAACGATGGCTCCACAGTAGGTCAGGAAATGTGCTTTCTTTCGGTGTTCCCCTGCCTCAGCCAATCCGATGGCGTCGATGTAATAATTAAATCGATTCTTGTATGATTCCCACTTCTCCTCATCTGGCTTGAACGCTGGGAAGGCTGGATTGGAGTTCATGTTGTGGGTCTACTGGTTAACCTGTTGGATAAAATGCTTTCTCTCTGGGTAGCAGTAGAGGTTTAGTGCCTGTGCTAGGCAAGTGCTCTCTCTCTCTCTGGGGTAGCAGTAGAGGTTTAGTGCCTGTGCTAGGCAAGTGACTTCAGCTCTGGGGAAGTTTCGCAATTCCCTCTCTCTCTCTGGGGATCAGAAGGTGTTTAGACTGCAACGGTCATTGGCAGCGTCTTTTGAAATTCGCGCCTGTGTGGGCGTTAGCGATTTCCTAATACAACGCTGTGTTGCATTTGAATGTGCTTCAGCTGACAGCTGTTTGAATTTCGCGCCAAACGGCACGAGCGGCTGCGGCTCGCAGCGCCACACTTCCTCTGTAGCTTATGCTAACAAGCGGCTACAGGCGCTTCTCACTTTCACTAGCTTGTTTGCTGATCGCTTTCTCTCTGGGTTGCGATCAGCGTTTGCTCTTATTTTGGCTGATCGCTCTCTCTCTGGGCTGCGGATCAGCGTTTTAGTGATTCAGCGTTCGTTCTCATTTCGGGCTGATCGCTTCTCTCTGTTGCGGTCAGCGTTTGCCCTTATTTTGGCTGATCGCTCTCTCTCTGGGCTGCGGATCAGCGTTTTAGTGATTCAGCGTTGCAGCTTGCCTCTGGTAGCCGATCCCACCTTCGTCGCCAGTATTAAGTATGGGAAATAAGAGGCTGAACCAGGGCTTAGTGCAACAAGGTTTATTTACAAGGACTGAACGTGCTTGCTCAGCCTGGAACTGGCTCGCAGCGAACAGCGAAAGGGCTGGACCCAGCAGCCTGCTTTTATAGCAGGCTGCTGGGGAAACCCAGCCAATGAGAAGGGGCAGCCGCCCCTGCAGCGAGGACGGACCTGGGTGGGAACTTCTTCAAGGTCCAGGGACATAACAGATATAGTGTTGATTGATGGGTTGTTGATACTCAGCTCTTGAGGAAGAGCTGAGCATCTATTCAGACTTCTAATGATGTTTATGACATGGCTAGATTAAAACCTTTGGGATATCTAGTTGCTGATGTTGCAATATAGGGGAGAAAAATCTGAAGCCTCAAAGCAGTGGTGGGATTCAGGTTTTTTACTACCGGTTCTGTGGGTGTGGCTAGGTGGGCATGGGCGTGGAGATGTGACTGGGTGGATGTGGCTTTTTTTTTTTTCAGCACCCCCCCATTTTCGGGGCCTTCTGGGCCTCAGGCAAGCCTCCTGGGAGGGTGTTTTTGCTCACAGAAGGCTTCCCTGGGGCTAAGGAAGGGAAAAAACTGAGTTTAAGGGAGGCATGCAGCACTCCCATTGTGCTCTGTTTTGGGGCCTCCTGGGCCTCAGGGAAGCATCCTGGGGGCGTTTTTGCTCCCAGGAAGCTTCCCTGGGGCCCAGGAAGGCAAAAAATGGAGGTGCCTTCCTGGGCCTCGGGGAAGCCTCCCGGGTGAAGCAGTAAGACAGTGAGGGGAATCCCGGCACAGCTGATCATAGGAACAGCTAATTGTCAGGAGGGGGAAAATAAATACCTTAAGGAGTGACCGGGCAGGGAAGAACACAGTCAGCGATGTCGGGCATGCATGCGATGTTGCGTATGTGCAATAAAGGACTGACTGGGTGGGGAGGGGAGGGGCGACCAGGTTGGAGTCATGGCCAGCCAGAAGTTACTACTGGTTTGGAGACCCGTGCCAAATGCTTGCTACTGGTTCACCTGGACCAGTGCAAACTGGCAACTGTTTTTTATGATGGTTGTAGTGTGGTCCTGTGATTGCCTCTGGAACTGTAAGCCACCCAGAGTCATTGATTGAGATGAGTGGCTATAAAACAAACAAACAAACGTGACTTTCTCAGCAAACAAATAAGTCAATAGGGAAAGTCAGAGTTGTTCATTTAAACTCTGCAGGATTTGGCAAAAAAGGTCATAAAATTACTTTTGACTCAGTTATCAATGCCTTACTCAGCAATGCAAAGTCTAGTTCCAGTTGTGTTTTTAAATCAAGGATTTCCTATAAGTGAGAAAATGTCAAATTTTACAATTTCAAATTGACATCCTAGGCATTAGCAAGTTGAGATGGACTGAGATGAGACACTTTCAGTCAGAAGATCGCACTCTTTATTACTGTTTATTGCTACACTGGAGCTGAGGGATAAGGAGGGGGGAGTAGAGATAGCTGGGGTTTTGTAGCCAAAACAAAATAAGGATACCAAGGATATTCTCACTGATGACTGGAGGGAGAAGGAGTGAGGTTACCAGGTAACCAGATGACACCTTGATTGGACCATGTGACTGATTGTTTGGAAAAGGGGGAATTTTTTTACTTTTAATTAGGTGAAAACCATAGGAACATTTAGAATCAGTTTTCACCAGCCTGTGCCAATATGATATATCCAATAAAACTAATATTTGAGGAATCTGCTTGCTTCAGAGTCCTGTTTGCTATGGGAATATTACTTGGAACTCTGACTGGGAAATGAAAAACAAAGAAGAAATTGTCAAGTTTGATTTCAAATTGGCAAAACATGCAAGCAACAAAAGCTGTGTTGAAGCCTGAAATGTCAAAGTTGGAAACTTTTAATGAGAAGTATGTAGTTGGATTGTATGGCTTAAGAAACTGAAATGAAGCAGGAGATTAATTTATCAATTTTTGTTATTCCAATGATTTTTTTAAAACCAAAATGATACCTTTATGGATGTCATAAGTTGGAGTACATAGAAATCAGACTGACTACTATATGTTATTGCTAAAAGGAGGTGGAGGAGCTCAATTATAGCATCAAAGGCATGGCCGGGCACAGACTGTGGAATAGATCACAAACTGCTCCTGTGCAAATTCCAAATTAAAGAAGAGGAAAGCCAATCAGTTTCCATGATATGATCTTGAACATATACCCATTATTTTCAAGAGGAACTTCAGGAATCACTTTGAAGTCCTAAATCTGATTGATAGAAAACAACAGAACTCTGGAATGAATTTAAAGAAATTCTTAAGGAAGAATGTGAAAAAAGGACCATCAAAGATGAAGAAACAGGGGGGAAAAAAACTGGATGTCAGAACAAACTCTGGAAATTGCCAAGAACAGAAGAGAAGCCAAAAGCCAAAAAAGAAAAAAAAAAATCTCAGGAAGGAACTTAACAAAGAGACTAGAAGAAATATTACAACACCTGTAAGGACCTAAAAAAGTAAAAACTGACATGATCAAATCGAAGTCTTTTTCTTGTTGAGATATGCATGGATTGCATGGATATTTTGTACAAGACATGATGGATATGGACAGGAGCCAGTTGGTTAAACACATTAGCTTTTCAACTCACATTGTCTCTAATATGTAAGTACTAGAGGAGATAGAAAATTCACCTTCTGTCTGGGCTAACTAGAAGAGGCTGGGAAACTCATGATTTTTATTTAATGGAAGCAACAGCGGTTGTCTTGCAATATGCTGCAACTGCTTAAATGTTTGTGTCCATTATCTTTACAGACAGTTATCACCAGAGGTGGTATTCAGAAGGTTCTGACCAGTTCTGGAGAACCAGTAGCGGAAATTTGAGTAGTTTGGAGAACCAGCAAATACCACCTCTGACTGGAGTTTTACAGTATCCTTCCCCTGCCACGCCCACCAAGCCATGCCCACAGAACCGGTAGTAAAAATATTTGAATCCCACCACTGGTTATCACCTATAGCAGCATTTGTCTCAACAATAAAGTGTTTTTCACACTGTGATGCATTACATGGCTAAAAACAAGCATAAAATAAGACATGTTTGTAGAAAGCTGTCTGCAAAAGTTTATTCAGAAAAGATGCATATGAGCAGAACTGTCCACAGGAGAGTAAAAAAATGATATTGAATGTGTCAGCCTGATCGAAGCGCCACTGCAGTGAAGCAGAGCTTCAGAATCATGATCATGGTCGCCATCTTGACATTTTTGATTCTCCCACTTCTGAAGAAACATAAATAGGGAGTGATGTATATGAGAATGAACATATTCATGCTTGCCTTAAATTACAGAATGATGGGGGAAACTGTTGAAATTTATTTGTAACTCAATTCATTTAAAATTCATTTACAGGTTCATTTGTTCATATCTGAGCATAGAATAAGATAGTTGGAGACACTTGAACTGGGAAAAGGCCACGCATGACATTCTATACATTGGACAGAATGATGAGTTGACTCTGATTGGCAACTTACCCATTGAATTGTGAAGTATTCCTTGTATTTCGGTCACCTTATGAGATGCTTTGACTGACATAATTAACAGTGTCAATTTTGTATCAAAGATACATATACTATTACTGAATCTTTATTGAAACAACTGATGGGTTTGTAGAACATAGAATAATAGAGTTGGAAGGGATTTTGGAGGTCTTCTAATGCAATCCCCTGCTCAGGCAGGAGACCCTATACCATTTCAGACAAATGGTTGTCTAGTCTATTTTTGAAAGCCTTCAGTGATGGAGCACCCCCAACTTCTGAAGGCAAAGTGTTCCATTGGTTGATTGCTGTCACTGTTAGGAATTTTCTCCTTAGTTCTAGGTTGCTTATCTCCTTGGTTAGTTTCTGCCCATTGTTTCTTGTTTAGCCTTTTGGTGCTTTGGAACAGGGATTTCCAAGCTTTTGGACCTCAGGGACCACCAAATTCATAATTTTAAGTCCCACAGACCACTAATATGAATCCAGCATGCCGCTTGCTGAAGCGCCTGTACTCCCACTGACGGGATGTGGTCCTTCAGGCACTTAGCTTGGCTGCCTATTTCTTCAACCTTAAATACTCAAAGAGTCATTTGGACCCATTTCCCATAGAAAACAAAACACTGGGATCTCTCCTTTCCCCCCCTCTCTCCTCCCCCCTTTGTCCCCAGGGGTGATAGTGGGGGAGAAAGGAACCTCTGAACTGGTGCTGGGTGGTGGAAATCTGATGTCTGAAAGCCGATGAGCCACATGCTGAAGATGGCTGGAAGGGAGGTGGGGCAACAGGGATGATACTGGCGGTGGGTGGACTGATGCATGTGGGAGATCGTGGCATCGGAGTCCTTCCTGGGTGTTCCCTGGCCTGCGAGGGGGTAGGGGAAAAGTAACCACTGAATTGGTGTTGCAGCTTGCCTCCGTGCATCGAGGAGGCCAAACAGCTGCCAGTGATGCCCTCAGGTGAAGATATTGCAAAGGAAAGGCTTGACCCCTCCCCTCAGAAGCCGCAAACTGCTCTTCGCCCCTCTGGTACCTGCCAAGCCACCTCCTTCCTGCTGGGTGTGTGAGCGCTTCTGGCGAGGAGGAAGAGATGCAGTCTTTTGCCCTTGCCAAATAAGACCAGAAAAAGATGCAGTTGCTTTAATGAGTTGCAGATAGATACTATATTCATACTATGCTGCACTTTGGAGAATCAGATCTGAAGTGCTTTACAACCCTATTCTTGATATGTTCTGGCTAAATTATGAATCGGCTGTAGGCAATAGTATTGTGAGATGCAGAACTGACAGCTCTTTCAAAATAAATTAAGAAAGCAAAGGTGGTATTCAGTCAGTTCTGACAGGTTCTGGAGAACCTGTAGTGGAAATTTTGAATACTTTGGAGAACTGGTAAATGCCACCTCTGGTTGGCCCTACCCCCATCTATTTGCCAGTGGTGTATTAACCATTAAGCAGACTAAGCATTTGTTTAGAGCACCAGGTCCAAAGGGGGCACCACAAAAACTTTTATGTAGCCTAAGCTTGGCTTCGTTTGTACAGTATGTAAAAAGGAGGTGGGGCATCAAGATTTGTCAATGCTTAGGGCACCAGTGAGCCTTAATCTGCCACTGCTATTCGCTGCCTTTTGAGTCCCAACTGATAGGCTGGGTCTTCTTTTGTTGCCCTGCACAGAAGAACAGAGCTGGAAAGCAGGTTAGTGGGGTGGGGAGTGAATGGGGATTTTACAGTATTCTTCCCCTGGTGGAAATGGAGATTTTGCAGTATCTTTCCCGTGGAGTTGGGTGGAAATGGGTATTTCACAGCATCCTTCCCCTGCCATGCCCACCAAGCCATGCCCACCAAACCATGCCATCACCAAGCCATGCCACACCCACTAAGCCACACCCACAGAACCATTAGTAAAAAAAAGTTTGAATCCCACCACTGAAGGAAAGCAATCCATGGCCTGGAGAACATACACAATCTATAAATTGCATTTCTGAGGCCTCCAAAACATACACCCAGAGACACACAAACATGCAATACATCTCAGTGACAAATTGTCAGTTATTGATGGTAGAGTTTTTTTCCAGTTTGGGGTGCAAATATATTTGTTGTAATTTTATGTAACCATTTAAATTTTACCATCACTGAAAAACACATCCGCTCCCCCTGCACAGAGCTACAAATATCTTACATATTTCAATTACATGAAACTGTTGATAAAAGAAGCTAACACTTTCCCCAGAACACTGCAAGAAATTAAAAGATTGATATGGATTAGGGTTTTATCTATATTTCTCAGCTCAGCACTGGTTCAACACTGAAAGTATGGTACATGCAGAACACTCATTTCTCTGCATTATTACTCAAGTCCACCAGAGGGAAGCACTGTTTCCATTTTGATTTGAAAAATCTACCCTGCTATAATACAGAAACTAACGTATTATTATTGTACGTTCCATTAAGACCTTTCATCTGTAGAAACGGCTGCTTTCAGATAATCCAGCCTAAAACTGTCCACACAATCAAATGAATGAAATGCATTTTCATTCCTTTGATTGTATGAACAGTTTACACGCCCTTGTTGGTGAGAAGGGAGGATTTATTTGATGGTTCAATATTACATAACACTTTTAATATCACAATTATTTCAGATGTACCATTTTAGAGAGTATAACAATAACAAGGCTATGACTTAGAATATATCTCATATGACATGTACGTATTGTACACTTAATTTTCTGCATTGAGAGTGGAGTCATGATCCTTTACATCATATTTATTTACCTTAATATGAGTTCTTTTTGATCTTTCCATACTTGAGATGCTCTCACACAGAAGAGGAGGTCAATCTATTTTCCAAAGCACCTGAGACCAGGTCAAGAAGTAACTGATGGAAAATTATCACGAGATCCAAAATAGAACTAAGGAGAAATTTCCTGACAGTGAGAACAATTAATCAGTGGAATGGTTTGCCTTCAGAGGTTTTTAAGAAGAAACTGGACAGCCATTTATACAGAATGAATAAGATCTCCTGCTTGAGCAGGGAGGGTTGGACTAGAAGACCTTCAAATTCCATTCTATATTCTATGTACTATATAATAAGCCACAATGGCTGGATTTTCACATTGTAATAAGCCATGAATCACTGCGTGTTCAACACCACATGACAGCAAAGCCAACAAATGGATATTATAGCAATAATTATAGTTATAATTATAGCTTTGACTATATTATGGATATATTATATTATATTAATATATGATATCCATGGTCATTCCTTTATGGCATGCCTCAAGGCTTGGTACTCTCTTCACTCCTTTAGAACATACACATGAATCTGCTGGGTGAAATCATCTGCCACCATGGAATGAGATATCATCAATGTGCTGATGATACTTAAGTTTAAGACTCCATCCTGGGTGACCCAAGTGATGTTTCACTGCCTCTTGCAGTGGCTTGAGGCAGTGCGGGTCTGGATGGGGGACAACAGACTTTGGTTGAACCCTGGTAAGACCAAATGCATGGAGCTTCCAGTTCCAGGACTTTAGCATCTTTAATTCTGGATAAGGTGGCACTACTCTAGACAAACCAGGGTATAATCAGGAGGTCCTCCTGGACTAGTGACTCTCTCAGTGAGAAGGTGGTATTTATGGCTAGGAGAGACTTTGCACAACTTTGTGTTGTGCACCAGTTGCACCCCTAGTTGTATTGGGTTAAACCTTAATCACCTAATGGGAGTGTGGCATTTTAGAGGTGGCTAATGGAGTAGAGAACACACCACCTCTTCTGTGTGTGCACTTTGCTGCTTCCCTCATCATTCAGGTCAGCTTTATTTTATCTGAATTTTAGATTTAAGATCCCTATTTATTGTTTTAATGCTTTACAGTGTAAGTGTATGCCTGTAAGCCACCTAAAGGTGGGCAGCATACAAATTTAATAAACAAATTGCTAGCTCTATGTGAATGTATAGGATAATCTTAAGCTAAACTTGCACATCAGAATATAAAGGGAATGACAGGAACTCACTCCATCCTGTGGTACTGGATTTGAACTATCAGAATGCCAACAATTTCTGGCCAATAAAGCCAGCATTTTTAAGCCACTGTGCCACCATGACCCACCACTTCCTATGGAAGGAGACAAAGAGAAAATAAAAACTTATAGTGGGACTAAATATCAGTTTTTTTAAAAAAAATGAACATAATATTCATAAAGTGAAGATGTTGAATGAGGGTTAAAACATAACCTTATGGATTTTGGTAGCTGTTAATGGGATTTCTTTTTGATCGGGATTCTATGGCATGGCTTCAAAGATTTGTTTATGAGTGATAAGAGACTATATACTACTCTACTCTACCCTATTCTATTTTATTCTTCTCTTAAAATTGATTTTTTAAAAATGATTTGTTTGATTAAGAAACAGCCCAGGCAAAAAATCTGGATAGTAGATATTGCACTATCTGGAAATACTGGAAAAGAAGAGAAAGAACTGGAGAAAATAATAAAATATAAAGACCTGCAAGTAGAAGTAAAAAGGGCAATCTCTTCTGCAGTCAAAGATTTCCATTCTCTCTCTCTTTCTCTCTTGCCAAAGTCTGTTCCATATCCTGAGAGATTCAGATTCAGAATATTTGAAGGCAACTATTATGTCACCCTTAATATTTTTCAAGTTAAATATACAGTTTTTCCAGCCATTTCTAATAAAACCTTTTTCTGACTCTTTGTCATAATTGATTATGTCAACGTTCTGCTGGAGTAATATTTATCCATTCATATGCATATGTTTATGTGTGATTAAATGCATATAGACATAGACCAAAATTCCATTCTTTTCCATCTCTATCTGTATTTATTAGCAAACAATGGTTACCATAAAAATAATTGTGGGAGACTAGTTTGCTTGAAGATGTTTCATTATCCAAGTAGGAGATATCATAAGTGTGATGTTACACCATTCATATTACATAGTTGAGTAATGAAACATTTGCAGACACAAAGCCAAACTCTGAGAGCATCAAGGACTCCATAATTCAATCCTAAACTACAAATATTCTCTTCTATTGTTAAAAAAAAATATTCATATGAGCATTTGCACAACACCTTTTGCAAGTATTTTATCAATGTGCAAAACACATTTGGGTGATGACAGAGAAAAGATGCAAATAACCAGGGGTGGGATTCTACCGGTTCTGTCCACTTCTGTAGAACCAGTAGCTCTGAAGACCAGCAAACAGAGAGCATACATAGAACTGCTGCTGTTTTGGCCCACCAGTCTACCCGGGCTCTTACTTGACCTTTTTCAACCATAGCTGCTTTGCGTGGCACAGCTGCAGTTGAAAAAGCAGGAAAAGGGGCTTTTCCAACCTCTGCGTACTTGCATGCAGCACTGCTCAGCTGTCCAGGCAACTCAGCAGGTTGTAAATTGCACTTGCATGACTTGTATGATGCGCATGCGTGTGTTATACCAGTTGGATCCCATCCCTGCAAATAACTAAGTGGAAGTATGCAGCAAACTGGGAACATTCCAATTTTACTATTTATTTTGTTTTTTTTTTAATTCTGTTAACAAGAATTTCTATGTTGGGCAGAGCAAAGCCACAGAACAGTAAGAAGGAACTTAAAATAAAAGTGGATATTCTGAAGCACAACATAAGGTCTTTTTTCACCTTACCTCCTAGGAGAGGGAAAATAAGCCAGCTGATAGCAACAATATTTGTTTTCCACACTCCATTAATAGGCTAGAAACAATTCATGCATGATCCCCAAATCTGCACCGAGCTAATTAAAATGAATGTTTCATGTTTCCTCTTATGCCAATTGCATCTGGAATTGGTTGGCTTCTGCAAACATTCAGGGAGCATAGTTTGGAGGGGGGGGAGCAAGGGAAGGGAAGCATAAGGACAAATCACAATAAATCTAGGCCGACAGGTACAAGCAAATTGGTTGATGGAAGTGACATGTCTCTCCGCTTAAATGTCTACCACAAATCCCCAAGAGGTGGAGGACGATTTAATCTAATTGGCTGTGCCACTTCCTTATGGCTTAATGTGAGAATCATAGCAATTACATCTGACTCTACTTATCCTGGGTTGCTTAGAATCCATTTATGAGGCTATTAGAATCAAGAGAAACCTGAAGTTGGAAATAATTTGGCTCCTGCTCTTATTTTTTAGTCCTGGGAGCTACTTTATGGTCATATTTGCCAAATGGCTACTGATGAAGCAGGAATAAGGGCAGTGGATATATTTTAATTTAGTCATTTTAAGGCATTTGATTAAATCCCATAGTTCATCATATATTTATCTCAGGTCAGTTTACAGTGCAAAAGTCATTTGAATGTTTGATTCTCCTCTCTTTTAACCTTCAGCAATTCTATCTAAAATGTAGGTATAATATCATTTTAAAGACACAAGCCGAGCTTCAATTGGATGGAGGGCTGTTCTCATCTACTGATATACTATCACAAAGCTACATCATTTTTCATTACACCACTGTGACCAACCATTGTTGACCTTCTCACCCCTATAGGTGGCTCAGCTACATTATATCTTTTCAGCATGCAATGGTGTAGAAAGGAGAGCCCTAAGCAATGCAAAAAGGGGAAAGGGCGTACAATTAATCTTGCCTACTGAGGGTATCAGTCTGGTGGAAGGTAGTTAAGTCAGCCTCAGTGGAGGTTTTGTTGAAGAAATCAACCAGACAGCATGATGAAGAAGTAGGTTCTCTAATGACTTAGGACAGCAGCTATGGAATTCATAGGTGGTTTTAGCAGCCATCATCTCAAAATTGTCAAGGTTAAAAAACGCTGCTCTATAATTTAAGTAATTTCTTATAAATTCTCTACTACTTTAGTTTTAGGGATCACCAAGCCTTAGGGAACACCTTAAGTGGCTGGCAGAGTGAACCCACCTCTCAACATTGGAATTACTCAGGGAATGCAGGTCTCAGGCTAGTTAGCAAAATCCAAGAAGTCACAGAATTTAGACATGAAAAGTTACAACAGCTGTAAAGATGGAGGCATGGAAAAAGGGGAAGTGACATGAACTTTGGAGGCTAAGCTGTGTTTGGAGAGAAAAAAAGTCAAAGAGGTGGTGAGAAATCCAAACACGGCTGAACAAAGATACATTTCATTCATCAATTTGATTTAGTCCACCAAAGATTTAGCTACAATTCCTAAGAAATTGGATTGTCTAGTAAATAAATAAAAATCCTATTTATTCTGATATATTGGAGGAGGGAAGAAGAAAATACATTAATGTAGAAAGAATAGTAATGAAAGAATAGGTTGGCCAGAAAGCTCAGGGGCACTGCAGGGATCAAGAAAGATGACAGAGATGATAGGAGAAAGAAGACACATTTGAAATGGGAAAGATGAGGCTAGAATATGATTTCCAGAGGGGGAAAAGGGAGGTGAGCAAGGGTCCTTCTGGGTCAGTTTATGCATATTTAGTCCAGTATAATAAGTAGAAATTACTTCTTCACTGCAAGGGGGCAGGTTGCTTCTGTCTTTTTTTTAAAGTGCATACCACTGATAATTGGTGAGAGAAATCCATGGACTGCACAATTCAAACCTTGACTTGTAGAGAAACCCAAGAGGCCTTTGGCAAGCTTTCTGATAATGACTGCAAGGACTATCAAATCATGCAATAAGCCCTTTTGAGAAGGTATGAGTTTGACCCAAGAGACCTCCTGGGTTGTCCTTCCAGTCCCTGAGGAAAGGGATGGGGAACTGTTTCCTTGAGACAATTGCAAGATGACAAGTTGATCTAGCAAACTGGTTGAAGGTGAGCTTCAGTAGGGAGAAAGAAACAGAGAACGGGAAAAATGTATCTGACAGGCAGAGTAAGGAAAAAACTTGCCTTTTAAGCAAGTGGAAGAAAATGTTTTTATTAATTCAAGCCTAGAATTACTGTTTTGAAACTTCAGACTAATAAAAGAGAGAAGGAACTAAATAGTCCTTGCCAAATGAGAAATTGATAGATAAACTGTCCATGATAGGGCGAGATATGGTGTTGAGGGTAAATATTGAATATCTAAACATTTTAAGAGTAAATTGAAGATTACATCAGAGAAAATAGAAAGCAAAATTCCAGTGCAACACTCTAAGGCAGTGAGTACCAATATGGTCACTGTCTTATATATTTTTTCAATATGTAGTATAAAAATACATCTCATTGATTTTCCCCACTTCCATGTAATTATGTCCAGTTCTTGGAGATTGCCTAAACAAGTCGCTGCATTTTTCTTGACAAAATTTTCAGAAGTGGCTTGCTATTGCCTCCTTGTATAGTTGACAGAAAGTGCCTCACCCAAGGTCACCCACTTGGCTTTGTGCTTTAAGCTGAACTAGAACCAACTTTCTAGACTGTTATCTTAATCACAACACCAAAATGGCTGTCATTTTATTAATACGTTTTCTTAATGACTAGGATGTCTTTTCCCAAAGAGAAAAAAAAGAAAAGAAGATAATACTGAAAATGGTTCTAATCTGACAAATATGAACTTCGGTGGATTTAGTCTGGTCTTTCAAATTCAGCCTTAAAGAAGCACAGTGCTATTTTGACATTCTATTTGGTATAAAGGATGCTGAATTTAATTTAATTTTTCCTTAACCAACTTCACTGTATGAAGTATACTAATTTACCAAAAGTATGGTATATTATGATAAATAAAGGACAATGCATTTGCAAATATTTACTTTCCATAATTTGTTCAACTTTTCTTTTTTGGATGAAAAAATGAATGAGATATTTTGCTTAATATTATTATTCCTCTGTCAAATTGAATCTAAATATGCACATCATATCATTGGCTAAAATGGTTTCAGACCTTGGAATTACTAAGTCTTGAGAACGCATCTAGGACAACTTGCCGCAGCTGACTCAACCTGACCAACTTGCTGTGAGGCAGTTCACTGTAGGACAATTCAACATGAGGTAACTAAAGAGAAGGACAAGTGAACTTCTAAATCCTCAAGAGAGGAACAAGTCTTACTCCAGCCTCAAGGTTTTTAACTTGAGAAAGTTAAAAACCTTGAGGCTGAGTAAGACTTGTTCCTCTCTTGATTTATCCTACATTAAAGTATCCTACAGTGAATTGTCCCATGGCAAATTTGCTGCGGTAAGTTGACTGGGCAAGTCAACTGTAGCAAGATGAGAACTCTCCCAACATCTCATCTTCATTTATGAAAATAGTGTTCTCTGGCTAGGGCAATTGAATGGATTCAACCCTCCCCCCTCCACTTCATATGGATCTTGAGGTTAGCTCATGGAACACATTTGAACGATAGCAATGGGAGAAATAATGGTGTTCCAGTCAATGCTTTGTTGCCAAAGGATTGCTGACAGACAGAAGGCTTTCATACACCACTTGTCCCCAGGGCTGCGTTTTTTTAGCCTGTACTATAACCCAAAATTTTATTGATAATTTGTCTCAAAACAAATTCATTACATTAAACTGCCATCATTCATTAAATAAGGATGTTTTTTTTATTCTCATAAATAGAGATTGTAAATCATAGTACATTTCTCCCCATGTAAAAGGCCTGTTTTAAAAATCCAATATGTAAGAGTGTGAAGAAAGAGGGATTTTAAATTCTTTGGGGGGGAGAGGTTAATGTTGCTATCCCAAATTGTAAATTTTATGGCGAAATGCAAGTGAGGTACAGCCTCATTTAATACTGCAAAAATGATTGGAAGTAGAGTTCTTGACACTATTACCTGTTAGGGTAGATTTATTGAAAATTAGCAATTCCATTTATAACTATGAGATTTCAGGGATTATTCTGTTGTAGACTAGAAAATTGACAGATTTACAACTGTGGTGAGTCTAGTTGTACCAACTAATAGAGAGAGGCAAGAAAATTTAGAGGTTTGTACTCCTAAAGGAGTTAACCTTTGGGTAAAGATACATTTTTCAAGTGGCTTCAGAGAAATTATTGGGCTCATAAATTAGGTCTGCCACTACATGAAAAATAACTTTAATGCAGAAGATTGGGGGGGGGGGGTTGTATTGTTTTCTAAGGATGATAGGTGGGGGTGAAGGAGAAACAAAAATTACAGGAATCTTCTTTCTTGACCACCTGCCAAAACCCTCTTGTTCTTACAAATGAAGCAACCAAGAATTTTAAACAGAGAATTATAGAATACATAGAAGATAAAAGGAGTAATCCTAAGGTTCCTGGGAAGTGCTGCTTCCTCCACAAGTCCATTGAGGAAATAATATACCAACTCACTCTTTCAGTATCTTTGTCCTTATCTTTCACTGGTATTTATTTTGTAGAGGGGGGAATGGAGTATTGTGGATTGGCTGTATCCAAACCATTTTGTTTCCTTGACCTGCTCTGACAAAGTGTTTAAGGTGGTTGTCATCATTATCTCCTTCTCACTGGGGCAATGTGGAGTAGGAGAAAGAATAGCTTCAATTTACCTCTTATTCTGACTGTTCCTAGTTGGCAGGACATGATGGAGGCTGCACTGCAAAATTTCCCGCCTCTTCTTGGCACGTAGGTTTTTCTGTTATGCAGCCGAAGGCAGTGTATGTAATCTGCTTTTTATCCTGCAAGCCAAAATCCTCCCTAGAAGTCACTTTAAACCATCTAACTTAAGGATGGTCAATCTGAATCCAAGGGCCACATGCATTATCTGTGGTTCCTGCTGTATATTGTATGCCCTTATATCTCCATTAGTTTAAGCTACTATTCTCAAAGGAGAATACAGATAATGTTCATTCTACTAAGAAGCTTCCAAATGTTTATAGCAGTTAGTGCTTATAATAACTGCCACAGTTACTTATGGAGAAGAGTCCCCATCTCTCACCTCAATTTTCCCTTCAAAGCATCACAATTACTAATCCACATGCTTATGGCACTTGGTAGCAAAGGAGAGCACTATGCAACCTTTATTCTGAGCTTGGCTTTTTGTCTGAATTCTGGTTTCTCCCAGCAAATTGAAAATTGCTCTGGCCACAAACTCTACCTAGCCTTTGGGCCAATCCAGTAACATTCTTTGTATATCTTACTGAATTTAACTCCTTCCGTCACTCTGTTTTCCATATGCATTCCTCAGATGCTGTTAACCCCAGGAAAAAAAATGTAGAATTATATCGTTATCCTTATTTTTTGTTCTCCACTGCTTCAAACAGCTTCCTCAAGCAGAAGTGCTCCTTGATGTTGACTCAAGAGAGAAGTAAGTAGCTAGGAGAGTGCTAGAAGAAATGTCAAGAATAAGCAAAAATTATTTCGCATGTGTTCTGCTCAGCCCATAGATATATCTTGATTTGAAATAAATGAACTCTAAACTATGCAATTTAAATGGACGCTTTTAAAATATAAAAGCAAGCAACAAAACAACTTGTTAAGTAACATGAGAGTGTTTTTCTTTTTTCAAATATACACGGATTCAAATAGCTCGTAATATAAAAACTAGACATGGAGTTAAAATTGCATGATTCAAAATCAACCCACATTTATATCCATTTTTTAAAAAAAAAAAGAAACAGAAGGAAAACAGACTACAATGTCCTTCATCTTTTGGAAATTAAATACCTATGCAGGCAGATGGATCTTTATCTTTTTCTGATTTGAACAAAAGCAAATGCTATTTTCAAAAAGCTGAAAGGCTACATATTCACTTCAGATGTACGGTAACCTTCCAGGAATATTTCATGAGAGATTCTTCCTTTATTACCTTAATTTGTTCAGGTTCTGAACTTCTTAGGGATCGTCGTTTTATTCCAAACTTCATATCTCAAGTTGAACCTTTTATTAAAGAGTGTTTTTTAAAATGGGTTTAAGACATTTTTTAGAAGAGTTTTGTTAAAAGATCAGAAACAGTCTGGCTGAGAGGTAGGAGGGGAAGGTGAATGACTGTGCCACACAAAAGCATCAGTAAAGCTCTTCTCCACTTCAACTACATAACTTTCTCTATGCCTGTGCCTGTTAGTTGAGCAAATAGGGAGGTGCTTATATGCAAAATTCAAAGCATGCATTTACATTTGTTCAACCATGCACCACCCCATTTAAAAAGAACATTGAAGCCATGATAAAAATATTCTGGAAGTGTTACTTTTAAGTAAAGAGGAAGAGATCGACCCTCAGAGACTAGTAGTGCAAGACAATGCTGTGGCTCACAGGAAGTGACCAAGAAATCCTTCTCTGATTTTTTGAAAGTTAGCCCCCAGAAGCAACTGCTGTGTGGTTATAGAAGAGAAACACATCAGAGCAGATTTTTGGATTTGTTACATTGTGATTGGTCCATATTCAACAGCAATAATCATCCTTATCACATGTGATACCCCCAAAGTAATAGGAGTAGACAATAGGTGTAGGCAAAATGATATCCTCCCCGAAGAGGACATAGGTACCCATGGTTTGTTGCCTAAATATCTGTAGAAGCTGCAATTGCATTAGAGTAAGTTTGGGAATCATGTCTAATTAATAGAAAAGTTTTTGCTGCATCTTATACAGGATAAGAATAGAAACAATTTAAAAATACTATCATATAAATCAGATGTAAAAAAAAGCAGAACATTAGTGTTAGTGCTAGTGGTGATTGCCATTCTTATTTATGTTTTTATTATATTAATATTTTAATGTTATTTTTATTTTAGTGTTAATATTTTAAGTTATGTTTAAGATAAATTATTATGTTTAACATAAAATATTTTACACCTATCTTTTACTCACATCTATATATTTTAGCTATATGTGTGCCCTCCTTCCTTATTTAAAGTAACCTTCTATGCAGCATGAGACTGATGTTTTTGGAAAAGAGAGCTGAAATTGCATTTATAAAGGAACCTGTTCAAGTCCCATCAAGCACTGCAGTCAATGCCAGCTGAATATGCCAGACAGATACTGCTGTGGAAGCCAATGGCGGCAACCTCTTCTCTCCTTTATGTTCAAGTCAAAATAATGATGGAAGGCAATTTCTAATTCAGTTGCAGGGAACGATGTATGCTTACAATAGCCCGAATTGGTCAATAGTATCTGGATAGAACCCAAGCCCCGACTATGTCAGCAATCAAATGGTTGGTGAAATCCCTGGCAAAAGCTGCTGGGAGAAGATGAAAATACTTAACATAGTGGAACATTTTAATTAGAACATGTAACAGATAACCTTAAGCTATCTAGATGTGGCAATGGATGAGATAAATGTGGCATAATGAGGGTGTGTCAAAAGAAGCAGTTCCCATTATGTCTGTGGCACTGTTAGGAGTACATTCAGAAGAACCCAGAATCTGGCATTACAGTAACCAGATTTCTGTTCCCTGCCTTTGCTAATGTTACCTTTAGAAGCCCAACTCCTGCTGCATTCCTTTAAAGTGGGGGTGTCAAACTTGATTTCACTGTGTTTGACCTCAGGGGGACAGGGTGGGAATGGCCCATTCAATGTCACTCATGTCAGGGGTGCCTGTGGTGGCCCCAGCACTCTGCCAGTGAAAATGAAGCTCGTGAGGGCTGCATGTGGACCCACCAAGCTCTGTTTTTCCTGGCAAGGCACCACGGGCTGGTCCTTTGCTGTTTCCAAGGTGGCCCTGTGGGCCAGATCTGGACCATGGGCCTTGAGTTTGGCACCCCTGCTTTAAAACATATTGGGACTTAATTTATTTCAAGACAGAGAGATGGACCAGGTTCACAACTGACATTCAGGCTATAGCAGAAATCCAAAATCCATCCGAGAAGCAGTTCAAATCAGTAAATAGCCTATTGCTTGCTTATAAGCTCCCAAAGAATCCTCCAGTTTAGAAGGGCGATAGGAGTCATCTGATTTCAGAACACTGATAGATTTATCAACATCCAGATCCCCTTCTCCCTGTGCACCACAAGGCACAAATGCCAATAATTCTAACAGTCCCCTAAATGCTGAAGGATCATTATAAAAGTGAGCTCAGCATCCCTGGTCATTAATTACAATCTTGTGCACATATGCCGTGTGATTGCAGGAAATAATCAGGTTTGTCTGCCAAATTGGCAACCCCGAGAAACTAATTTGTTATGACATGCTGTCGAAGATATTTAAACAACAAACCCTGAACCCCACTGCATTGTTATAATATCAGATCACACCATTAAAAAATAGTTAACATTTCCACAAGGGGCTAGTAAGATTTATCCTTGAAGATTTATTCTGCTCCCCTTTAATAGTTATACTTGGATTCCCAACCAACATTTTGAGTGAAAAGTTGGCTGGCCCCAAAGGGTTTGGCAAAAGTGGAAGGACAACTGAGTATATGGCTTGATGGTTGAAGTTGATGTAGCCCCAATTACCACATGTACTTTAATGGCAAAACCTTTGTGTGTTTATTTTATCTATTTCTCAGAGGTGTTTGTAAGTGGCTTAAAGCTGCAAATGCAAGTGAGCAAGTAAAATCAAGATGGCACTACATGTTACACCCTTTTTTTTTCTCACAGTGCTATCCGTTCGATCATGTCCTATCTAGCAGCAAGGAATGAACCTTGCATCCTGATGTTGCAGCACAAACCATGGGACTTAGGTGTTTGCATCTATCAACAGGGTGCAAATACAAAAGGCAGATTTTTCATTATGACATTGCAATACACTTGTTATCATTTGTATTTCAAGGTCTTATGAAATTTACCATAGCTCTAATGCATGCATGTATTTATGTTTGTACCATATTTGATTAGTAGGATAGACAGCTTGTCAATTGTTCCAAGACACAATTGGTCTTAAAATTCTTAACAAGGAGACACAGATACATTTCTTATCATGCCAGTTCATTCTATAGTAATCTTTTTAATAGTCCGAACACTAATAAAAATATTGCTATAACTATTCAGAAGGATGGGAAAAATCATCCAAGAAGGGGAAGAATCATATTACTGTTACTCTAAATCCGGTATATTTGGAAAAGAGGTGCAGACTCCTAAGTAAGGAGGTGAAGCTTGTATTCTATTTCTAGAGTTCATATAAATTATATACAAAATTATCTGAGGACTCGCATTCTGCTCTGTTGGTTTTATAGCCCTGCTGGGAATGCAAACTTCTGCAGCTGGAATATGATAGCTACTAAGTTCAATATTATGAATAAAATAAAGAAATAAAAATTAGAACTTTGAGATGGTTTGATGAATGAACCTAGAGATAGGATTAGAAGAATGATTTGAAGGAAGAGGTGCTTGGATTTTCTGCAATAGCAAGAAGCCCGAAGATTCACAAGACTCCCTTTTCTGAGAATCAGAGACAGATGCTCCTCGGGAAATGTAACAGGATAAATTTTTATATCAGTTCCCCACCAAGATTACAGATTATTGATTTTTACATCCCCCAATAGATTAATAACTGTGACAGGAAAAACAAGTACATTTGCAATACTTTCTTAAGAGCATTCAAATAAACACTGTATTAAGAACATCTGATTTCTGGTTAATTAGCAAAGGCAACAGAGATTTGAGTCACAAACACAACATGGTGAGCTACTTGGCACATGCGAATTCAGATGAAGAAGAGAAGCAAATTATGAAGTCATATATCATGCTTTTGTGCCTATTATAATCAGAATGCAAATAGTAGTACCGGCAGAGAATTCTAGATCCTGTAATTCCACTTTTGGAAAGTTTAGTGGTCCAGCCACACTTTCGACGTCCATATTGCTTGACAGCATTTTCCCAGAATTTCAGGCATTTGTCTTTTCAGAACTCTCACTGAATTATATTTGACAATTACACATTCAACTTTCTGGAAGCTACAAAAACACGGCTGTTATAGAATGTGTTTTGGTCCAGATTGATATGAAATCGCATGTGTGGAAGTGTTTTTGATTAATATGTAACATAATTTGATTATTATTATATTCCAAATGGAGTTGGTGGTGGTCTCAGAAGGTGGCTATTTGTTTGAAGATGTTTCATTACCCAACTACTTAACATCATCAGTTTTAGTGAGTATGGTGACTTGTCCCTTGTATATGTACCTGCCAATGTTGGTGGAATTGTGGTTTTGTTCTTGATAGTTCTTTGATGAGATAGTTCCTTAGTAATTCCTTGATAAGGTAGTTCCTTGTCTTAATCAAGCAACTACCAGGGAGAAAACCACACACACACCACCAACAATTATTATCAATGCATTTTAAGAAGTAATTTGTACATTTAATTACATTTTACTAAATAATAGTTTAACAAGACATTTAATAAATAGAGCAATAAGGAATTATTTCCCTGTTAATCAATATAATTGACTAGCCTTGAGCTCAGAGTTTTGGAAAAGCAGAGATCAACAGAAGGATGGGCAATCAAGGTAATGAAATAAATTGAGTGTATCAAACTCAGAAATTTTTCAGCAACACAGGATGAAGGAAGCTATGCACTTTCATCTCTATATTGTATATTTGTTTCCAAGAAGAAATATTTTGAAATGTCATTGCATTCTTCACACAGAAGTCAGAAACCTTCAGATAAAAATCTGGAAAGTTTAGAGCCATGTGAGACCAGAACCAGAAAAAATATGCTAATAACTGAGCAGAGAGATGCCTTGAGAGGCCTAGTTAAAATCTACTTCACTTGAATGGCCATTCTCTGAGAACCAAGAGGCCAATATATCCATAATTGCTATTATTTTTCAAGAATGTGCCAACTTAAGAAAAAGAGGGATGGCTGAAAAATGGTATCTCAGTGATGATTTCAGTGCAACATCTAAGTTTCCTTCTTTCCTTTATATAGAAGTATAATTTGAGAAAAAGAACCTTTAAACATTTGGTTCCCTAAGAAAATGTCCAGGATAAGAGAACAGAGATAATAAAACCCTTTCAGTTAGCAGTCTTGTTTAGGAGGAAAAAATAGTTCTTAGGAAATAAGTAGGCTGTTGCTGAATCAGATACAAAGCTTCTCTAGTTCAATATCTGATTTTTTTAAAAAAACAGAAAATAGTAACGGTCCCTCCTGTTCTTCTTTCCCAGCATCTGAGAAACTTAAGGTAGCACATTCCATCAGTTATAATAGTGCTTTACTATACTAATAGTATTTTATGATACTTTTTTCTGGTTCTGATGTTGTTTTTGATATTCTTTCAGCATTCTTTTTTTTATCAATTTCCTCATTTGAGAACAATGAAGAGATTTTCTTCTTCCTCAAGGGGGAAAAACCAATTCAGTTACTTTTGCAGCAAAAATCACCTCTGAGACATCTTGAGAATATATTGTAGTTATTCAACTTTGGGGATTGATAGTCACCTTGACAGTGGTGTCTGGTGTTATTGTGGTAGGTTTTCTTCCCTCCTCCTTTGGTATTCTGAGAAATAGAAAAAAAACTATGGTTGTTATTATCGATTGCTGAGATTTGGTTTTAATTTCTTATATTTGCTTTTACTTTACAATGCTTGGAGTCATTTGGGGGACTGAGCAGCAGATAAATTTCAATAAAAATAATCTTCAACCCTTGTGCATGTTTGTATGTACAACTGCTAAAATCTTTCCTCATTTAAAATATGGCTCCTTCCTGTTCCTTTTAATCCATTTATAGCTCTTTCTTTGAAATTAATGATGCTTTGCAAATTACCATTGTACAATGGAGTCTATTATAATCCATTACTGGTTTAAACACACATGTACATCAAGAGGTGAAGCCTAATATAAATTCTCCAATTTTCTTATGTAAATAACTCAGGTGTTATATATTAACATCTAATTATATCTCTTTTTCACCATCAGTGACTTTGACCAACTAGACTTCATAGATTCAGATATTTTGAGGTCCCTCTAACTTTTCCCCTTTGTTCAACATCATAATGTTTTAAAATTTTAAGTACCACTATTGTGTTTCCAATACCTAATGCTGTATATTAATATTACTTATCAATTTCTGAATTTTGTGGAGAAATAAAAAGAGGTATGATATTATAAAGAGACACACAAGTTCTCACTGCCCATCATTCTCAATTTGTGCTTCTTTGAAAAGGAGCTTTATTGATCCTGACTCTCCATGAAACTTCTCTGGATTAATTAATTTCATATCTGGGTCAACCTGAGACTTTTCAACATCCTGTTTCCTCTGCCAGCAGAGAGCCTCATCTACCAGTTTACCAAAAGCCACTGGAAAGCCTTTTCATGCAAGTTTGTCTTAAAGTCACCAGAATAACAAAAGCTGAAGATTTCCTGGGAAACCTTTTTCCCCCACAATACTGATTCAAACTGCTCTTCACTCCTTCTTAAGTTAGCAAGCTTCTTGAAAGAGAAGGTTGCTTTTTGTTGTTGTTGTTGCCACATCTGCAGTTATATGTATGGAAATATACGGATCAGAGAAATGAGGATAGTAGTAGTTTTTTTTAATTTTTTGTTTAAAAATATTTTCTCAGGTATTTGTTTCTGGAGTTCTGGAAGTACAAATCTAAAAAGGGGTCTTCTTATTGGTTCTTATTTATCCTCTGTGTACATGCATTTTCAACCTAACATAGCATGGATTCAATGCATTCTACATCAATATAATCTCTTGTTATACTGTTCACATTGACCACTAATATAGAAATATTATTACTGAAAGCCATCCAGTGCAAATGTACAATATTACTTGTTTGGCTTGGGTGTCTCAGTCCAGGTTCCTCCCTCTCTCTCTGATGAAATTCTGAATTCTGTGGGCAAATTGTCTTCCCTTTCTCTTTCAAGGGTTTTTAGGAATATAAATGAGATGCATGTTTCAAAATTGTTAATGAATTCCACAATTCCTCTAAATCTAAGCAATTAGCTCTCTTTAGCAATAACAGGTGTCACTCAAGAGACTTTGTCTCTACTATTGATTATCTTTTTTTTTTCTTTTGTGAGCAACTCATAAAAGGAGGGTACAAAAGGACCAAAAATCACATAGTAGCTTAGGCCAACTTAAGGAAGGCAAATTAGAATCATTACCATTCTTTGGCTAAATTGTGAGCAGGTCTTATATGTTCCTCATTTACATACTTAGATCTGATGGGTGTAGGTACCTAATTATATAGCAGCCAGAAATGAGTTTAGTGATGTACTTGGTTAATTAATATTCAGCATAATTATTAATTGTGCAGTTTGCTTTCCTGCATATCCAGCTTGGTTTCTGAAGTGAAAATAAGAATCAGACATACAGTATATCAGCAAAATACAAGGTAGATAACAGTATTTGTTTGAATATACTGCAGAATACTTGCATTTATTAAAGAACAGGGCTCTACTTGATGTTACTTTGTTATTCCCAAAAAATGCATTATTATTTTCCTTGTAGAATTACAATTGTAACATTTGAGAGGTGGGAGTTGCCTAGTTTTCAAATTTGCTGTATAATGGCATTATTATTGCTCTGTGCCAGAATGAATATAGGAATCAATTTATAGTCATTTTAAAAACAAGTATATAAACTAGTATTACCTAAGATAAATTGAACATTAGCTTTGTAAATGACAGTAGAATCAACTGGCCGGAGCCCCTCACATGAAGGGAACAGCATCTAAAGCATGGTTTATTATCTGAAATTATATATGTCTTTTTTTTAAATTCAAGCCTATAAAAATAACAAATTAAATATAATCATAAAACTTATTTCTCATTCTTGAATTTCTCCAAACCCTCCTATTTACCTATTGTTGTTTAATAGATTAACTTTTTATATTCTTTGCTGCACATTTTTACTTAGTTAATATTAAATCTAAAATACATTGCATAACAAGGGAATTTTATGGCTTCAATCAATGTTAGACATTATGGTGAGCAAAATGGTCCAACCATATTTGGTTAGCAATTCTGGAAACCATTGGAGTAGGAGGATCCTTTGTCTGTTTCATTTTTAAAAAACACTGACATGCATTTCAGAAATTAAGCAGAGCCCTGCTGCTTGGGATTTTTGTTTAATTTTTTATGGGAACACTGAGATGATATGAGGAATCAATATATTTTTCTCTTCATCAATAGTCACACTTTCTGTCAGTTTATCTTGAAAACTAACTCATAAATGACTCTGTGATTACCTGGAGGTCTTGAACTGAATCCTACCCATTGCTCCTTGACACACTAAGGCTTTCTTGAACCTTAACCTTAGAAAGAATGTTTTGTAAACCATTACAAATAATGGCTTTAGTTTTGTTCTTGCCAATGTAAGACAATTATAGCCCTGACATATTTATAATTATGTTCCAAACATCATCATTTACCTGTAAAATGTTATATCTGAAGGCAGCTTATAAATGATCTTTCCTGCAATGCAAAGCAATAGAGACATAATAAAAGTCTGAAACAGCTGAACATGATTCCTTTCCAATCAATTTAGTTGTGCTGGTTTAAATATTATTATTAATAAAATAATAAAAAGGTACTAACATTACAAAGCTTTTGCACTGTATTTAATGTCACGTTATTGCCATTTTTATGGTAAGTACTTTGGCAGTTGAGTGAATTTCCATTTACAGTGTGTTCTGGCTATAATTTCTAATTGTTTCAGAGATATTTAATGTGGTGTAATTTTTGGAGGATTCTTCTCGCTAGAAGCTACTCCTGAAATGTAAGATATAAAAATCATCATTGGGATTTTACATTGTTATCCAAAAAGTTCCAACTGCTCCAATGGTCTGTCAAACTCACATTAGAATGAAAATTTATTGTCCTCCCAGGCTTCACTTTTACCAAAACTAATTAAAATTAGAAAGAAAGCTCCCCCCAAGTTACTATTTGATCCATGAATTGGACACCTGAAAAAAGACACCTAAGGGTGGTCTTCTTAGATTTATATTGAAACTCCACGTGACAGTTTATCCTGCTTACTAGAAGCTTTGATTTGAACATTTAGTTACTTGTTCATCACTTGATTATTAATGTCATACATAGCTGAATTGAGACTAGCCTGATTTTCTCTAAGTAACTAAATTCCTTGATAAAATGTATACAGTATAAGGTTGAACTACTTAGCAGTACGTATTCCAGAGACTTTATATTGTGAAATATAAAGGATGTTTCTTTATATACCTAAATGTTTTACTTTGGTAGACAAATGCATGTTAATCAATTAAAACACAGTTAATAATCGAAGGCATAATATAAATAAAGTTTATATTAATGCACAATCAAGGATGAAATATCTGGCTAAGTGATTGGTTTAAAATCAAGGGAGATATTTTTATAGGTGACATGGTTCACATAACTATTAGAACAATATATGTTTCTAAAGTCAATATGTAAGCATCCCCAGCACCTAGGTGGAAAATAGCATTTAATTGAGATAAAGTACCCTTTGAGACAAATATTTTATATATATGCAGATTTCATGGGTTCTCCTTTAAATACAGGAAGGAACATATTTTCATATGCATGCAATAATACAGTATGTTCCTTGTACAAGATTAAAGGGAGAAACTCCTAAGTCCTGGAAAAAAATGATTGGGTATAGAAAATAAGATTTGAAGACTCAAGGTTAAATTTATTTGGCTTGTCAAAAGAAGGAAGAAAGGTAGAAAGCAGCATCATTTCAAAGATGTGTGGTTCAAATTGAAGCAGCAGAGGGCACTCACACACTGTGGGAGACAGCCAAGACCATAGAATTTTGCATTATCTGCCACTGTGTTGAGAGCTATCAAACCCTGGTCTTCTTTTTTCTCATTCCCAGTCTAAAACTAAAACATCTAACTCATCTTGTTTTGAAAAAAATTTTTTATCCTTTCTCTTCCTCCTTCAATTCCCTTAACTCAAGGTAGTAATTTATGAATGTATTTATGTATATAACTTACATTCCAGCAGATAACAGATAATCAGAGTTGGAAGGAACCTTGTAGGTCATCTAGTCCAACTCCCCATCCAAGCAGGAGACCCAACACCATTTCTGACAAATGGTAGTCCAATCTCTTCTTGAAAGACTCAAGTGATGACGCTCCCACAACTTCCGAGGGCAAGCTGTTCCATTGGTTGATTGTTCTGACTGTCAGAAAGTTTCTCCTTATTTCCAGGTTAAATCTCTCCTTGTTCAATTTCCATCCATTATTCCTTGTCTGGCCTACAGGCGCTTTAGAAAATAGCTTGACCCCTTCCTCCCTGTGGCAGCCCCTCAAATATTGGAAGACTGCTATCATGTCTCCCCTGGCCCTTCTCTTCACTAGACTAGCTATGCCCAGTTCCATTCTTCATATGTTTTCATTTCTAGTCCCCTAATCATCCTGGTTGCTCTTTTCTGTACTTTTTCTAGAGACTCAACATCTTTTTATAGTGTGATGACCAAAACTGGTATGGTCTTACTAAGGCTTTATAGAGTGGTATTAGTACCTCACTTGATGTTGATTGTATCCTTCTGTTAATGCATCTTAGGATTGCATTAGCTTTTTTGGCTGCTGCTGCACACTGCTGGCTCATATTTAGCTGGTCGTCCACCAAGATCTCTCTCACAATTACTGCTATTGAGCCTGGTTTTACCCAGTCTATATGTGCACTTTTGGTTTTTCTTGCCTAAGTGTAGGACTTTACTTTTCTCTACATTGAATTTCATTTTATTAGATACGGCCCAGTGTTCTAGTCTGTCAAGATCCATCTGGATCTTGAACCTATCTTCTTGGGTGTTAGCTATACCTGCCAGCTTAGTATCATCTGCAAATTTGATAAGTTCCCCTTCTATTCCCTCATCTAAGTCATTAATGAAGATATTGAAGAGTACTGGGCCTAAGACGGTACCTTGTGGCACCCCACTGCTTACTTTCCTCCATGTAGACGTAGACCCATTAAGGACTCCTCATTGACTACAGTTTGTCATCCAGTTGTGTGTCTATCTGGTGGTGGTGCTATCTATCCCACTTTTTTCTAGCTTACCAAGAAGTAGGTTGTGATCTACTTTGTCAAATGCCTTGCTGAAATCTAAGTATATTATGTCAACAGGGTATTGATGTTAGGCTGATTGGTCTATTGTTTCATGGGTCTGGTTTTTTTCCCCTTTTTTGAAGTTGGGAACCACATCAGCTCTTTTCAGTTCTCTGGTAGTTCCCTGGTGCTCCAGGATTTTTGAAAGATATGGTGCAGTGGTTCTGAGATGACCTCTGCCAGCTCTTTTAAAACTCGGGGATGTAATCCATCAGGCCCTGATGATTTGTGTTCATCAAGATCAGACAGGTGTTCTCTTACTATGTTTTTTGCTTATTTTAACTTTTATTTCTGGTCTGTCTTTTTGGTGGGTTGAGGTGTAGTTTCTTTTTGCATGAAGACCAATGCAAAGAATGAGTTAAGCAGTTCTGCTTTCTCTCTGTTGCCTGTTACTTCCTTGCCATCTTCTCTCTTTAGTAGACCGACTGTTTCCTTGATTTTTTTTCTTGTTATTTATATGTTGGAAGAAACATTTTTTTTAATTATCTTTGACTTTTGTTGCAAGTCTTTGTTCGTTCTGAGCCTTTGCTTTTCTTACTTTGTCTTTGCAGATTCTGGCTATCTGCTGATATTCTGCCTTAGTTGTATGTCTCTCTTTCCATTTTTTGTACTTGTCCATTTTTTCTTTCAATCTTTGTGCAGCCATTCTGTTTTTTTCTTGGATTTCTTGTTTTTCTTTCTCAGTGGTATTGTGCTGGTCTGGGCTTCTATGATTGCACTTTTCAGAGTTTCCCAAGATTCTTGAGTTGTTTTCGCCTTTCAGATTTTCATGCATGGAATCTTTCCCAAGTTCTCTCTGAGTTTATTAAAATCAGCTCTTTTAAAATCCAAAACTCTGGTGTCATTATGTTCTGTTGCTTGTGTTTGTGTTATGTTGAATTCTAGTATGACATGGTCACTCTCCCCCAAGTTTCCTTCAGTTTCAACTCCCTCTATCACTTCTTCGCTGATTGTAAGAATCAAGTCCAGTATGGCTATCTCTCTAGTTCCATTCTCTACCTTTTGGACAACAAAGTTGTCAGCTAGGTTGGTTAGGAACTTATTTGATTTCTCACTTAGTGCAGAATTAGTTTTCCAATTGATATCAGAATAATTGAAGTCCCCCATTACTATTGATGTGTGTTTCCTGCATATGTTTGTTAGTTGGTTGGCAAAAAGGTCATCTATTTTAAGCTAGAAGTTCAAGTCAGCCTAATTGGTATTTAAAAACAAAACTATGAGATCCTCTTCATGGGAAAGGAGTGACTCTATCACTTTTATTTTGATTTGCTCTGTTCAAATTGAGCCAGATTTTGGAATGGGCACCAGACAAAGGTATCATACACCTGGAAGAAATCCTGGGTGACTTTTAATCCAACATCCTTGCCAGAGAGGCGCCATCAAACCATTGCAGAGAAATTGCTATCTAACCTTTGTTTTAAAACTTTCATGGATAAGGCACCCACAACTTCAGAAGGCAGGCTGTTTCACTGCTTAATAGTTCTCATGGTTTAAAAATATTCTTCTTACTTCTCCTCATAAAGTTTACATCTACTGGTTTTTGTCATACCTCCAGGCACCACAGAGAATAAATCTACATCTTCTTCCCTAGCAAACATTATTGGAAGTCTGATATGTCACTTATTAGCATTCTTTTCTTCCTCAAGGTTCCTACAACTTCCACTTCCTCAACCATTTCCTTGCTGAATTATTAAGTCCAATAAAGCTGATTCCTGAGTCTCTTCCCATCCTTGCACAGGAGTATACAGATGGCACTGAATTCAACACTATTAGGTAAACACCAGCACTAAATGGGAGAAGGCTCTGAGAAAGAAACTCAACCCCAACTTGATTTTTTTTGTAGTATAAGAGGGAGGAAAGAGAAATTCTGTCAGATTTTCAAGATTCTGTTTTATAACTTTTAACTGTAAAATAGACTCCCAGAAATTATTGTGGTTGTTATATCTGGGAGGATGGTTCAAGAATGGAGGCAAGACTCAGATAGTAACTAAAGCTCTTTATTTGTGACTTCAGATCTGAGCAACTAAACCCAGCCACAGCAGCCCCTTTTATAGGGCTGGCTGCGGCTAGGCAGCCAATGAAGGCGATTTGAGTTTGCCGCTCTTGGCAGGGCCAATCGCGGCAGCCCGTTTACTGGCCAATCGCATCAGTCTATGGCGACCAATCACGATCGGCTTTCAGCGGGCCAATCAGATTTGCAGGCTACGAGCCTGCTAGTCCGGAACACCCCTCCCCTCTCGGTTCCGTTTAAGGGGTGGAGTAATATAGTCTCGCAGGTAAGCAGGTCTTCGCACCTGTCTGCCTGACTTATGCACTTCCGCTTGACCCTGTTCAAACCCGGGTTCAGATGGACTGCTTGCTGGATCAAACAGGAACGGTGAACCGGTGTCATGGTCAGGGCTCTCCTCTGGTGCCTCCGGGGTGGTGAAGTCCTCAGCCTCGCTGTTACTGTTCTGGCTCCCGGGGCTCGCCGAACCTGCCTGGATGCTGCTTCCTGGTGAAGCGTTCGACTGTCCAGTCTCAGTTGCAGCTGGTGAGTGTTGCCAACCATGGTGCGGTGATCTCGGTGATAGCTCGGAATAGACAGGTGTTGGTTCTAATTCTGAGTTCACTGCTTCGCCTCCCCCTCTAGTGTCAAAGTTAGGGTCAGGGTTGGAAGATGTGGTTAGTCTGGAGCGCAGTTGGTCAATATGGCGTTTCCATGGTCTGCCATCAGTGGTGAGTAGATGGTAGGAGCGGGGACCCGTAACTTGAGTTACCTGGGCAGGAATCCAAAGGGGGTCCCCAGAAAATTTTTTTGCGAAAACAAGGTCTCCTACCTTGAAAACACGGTGCTTGCTGCTGGAACCCAGGGGCTTTTCCGGGGTGTAGGCAGGGTGCAAACGATCTAGAGGCGATCTGAGTTTCCTGGCCATCAGTTCAGCTGGGCACTTGTTGGTCGTGCTGTTTGGTGTGATGTGTTGTAGGAGCAGCATTCTAGTGACTTTGTCATGGATGTTGCCTTGATCCATTTTCTGCAGGGTTTTCTTTATAAACTGAACCATTCGTTCAGCCCTACCATTCGCCGCAGGATGAGCTGGCGATGTGAGTGCGTGTCGGATGCCCCATTCCACTAAATACTGTTCAAAGGCTAAGGCAGTAAATTGGGGCCCATTGTCAGAGACCAGGACATCTGGTAACCCGTGTGTGGCGAAGAGTCTGTTCAGTTTTTTAATGACCGCCTCAGTAGTGGTTGCTTTCATTTTATTGACCTCAAGCCAGTTTGAGTAGGCATCAACAGTTATTAAGAAGGTGTGGCCTCTCGTAGGTCCCGCAAAGTCAATATGAATGTGAGACCAAGGACCCCTGGGTGTTTCCCATTCTGCTGGTGGGGCTTTAGGTGGAGCTGAGTGGTTTTCCTGGCATTTGTTACAAGAGGCGACCCAGGTTTCGATTTGTTTATCTATACCTGGCCACCAGGCATAACTTCTTGCCAGCGTTTTCATACGTACGATGCCTGGGTGTCCATTGTGTAGCATTTGTAAGACCCTTTTTTGTAACTTAGTTGGTACAACAACTCGGTCTCCCCACAAAACGCACCCCTTTTGTGAAAAAAGTTCCGTTTGTCTGTTTTTAAACGGCTTAAACATTTCCTTAGTGTCGTAATCTGGCCATCCCCTCTCCACCCAGCCAAGAACTCGTGCCAAACAAGAGTCTCTTTTGGTTTCAAACGCGATGTCTTGCGCCGTTAGTGGAGGTGATGGCATTGTCTCTATTTGCAGTACGGGGAATGTGGGAGCTGGGTCTTCCTGTGGCTCGGGTAGCGGTGAGCGGCTCAAGGCATCTGTGTGGGGAATAGATTTCCCTGGGCGGTACTTTAATTGATAGTCGTAGGCAGCGAGAAATTCCGAGCATCGCGTCATTCTGGGGGAGAGAATGTGTGGAGTAGGTTTGTCACCCGCCAGGATCCCAAGTAGTGGCTTATGATCCGTTATAATAGAAAATGGTCTCCCATTAACATATTCATGAAATCGTTTTATTGCAGAGACAATAGCAAGGGCTTCCTTATCTAGTTGGCTATAGTTTCTTTCTGTTTTTGATAGAGTTCATGAAAAAAATGCAATTGGTGCTTCTGAGCCATTTGGTAGGATGTGGCTCAGGATGGCCCCTACCCCAAATGGTGAGGCGTCACACGTGACAGTCAAAGATAGTGTCTCGTTATACTGAATTAGTACTGCCTTTGAGGTAAGGAGGTCTTTTACTTGCTGGAAGGCGTGTTCCTCCCGACGTCCCCAATTCCAGGATGCCCTTTTATCGAGTAGTCTATGAAGGGGCTCAGCAACAGTCGCCTTCTGGGGTAGGAAGATGTTATAAAGGTTAATAAGTCCCAGGAAGGCTTGGAGGTCGGTTTTGTTTTTAGGTCTTGGGGCATTTTTGATAGCTACCAATTTAGCTACCTCCTTGCTTGTCAAGGAGGTAGCCAAGAAACTCCACCCTTTCTGTGCAAAGCTGGCACTTTTCCTTCTTAACCTTGAGGCCAGCATTTTTGAACCTCTGTAGGACTGTTCTGAGACGTTTTTCTAATTGGTTTTTTGTGGGTGCTGCTATTAATACGTCATCAAAATAGGGCACGACCCCTTTTATCCCTTGTAATAGTCTCTCCATCAGGCTTTGAAAGATGCCTGGGGCTACTCTTACACCAAACTGGAGCCTGTTGCATTTGAATGCACCACGATGTGTGACTATAGTTTGGGCTTCTGCAGTCTCGGGATCAACTGGTAGCTGTTGATACGCTTGGGCCAGATCTAATTTTGCGAATATTTTGCCACCCCCAAGTGAATGCAGGAGATGTTGAACAACTGGCACTGGATAGGCGCTCTGCTGTAGCGCATGATTGAGGGTGGCCTTGTAGTCACTGCAGATTCTTATGGACCCGTCAGGTTTTATGGGCATGACGATTGGTGTCTCCCATCGGGTGTGGTCAATAGGTTCTAACATGCCTTGTGCAATTAATTTGTCCAGTTGCTCATCAATTCTGGATTTAAGAGCAAAGGAAACTTGGCGTGGCTTTAGACGAATGGGTGCTATGTTGGGGCGAAGATTAAATGAAATGGGGGACCCCTTGTACTTGCCTAGGCTTTTGTTGAACACTTCTTGGAAATCGTGGACGAGAGCCGCCTCCCAGTCATTGTCTTCAGTATGATGGATGCCAGCCACTCCGATTCCTAGTGGTGCAAACCACTGAAGACCTAATAGACTTGGCCGATTTCGGTCCACGACGGTGAGTGGTAGAATTGCCTTATGTCCCTTGAACGAGACCTCCCCATGGCGGGTACCTGCGTCTGGAATCCGGTTGCCTTGATAGTCTTTTAGTATGAGTCTCTGACTGCTGAGGTCTTGGCGTCGGATATTGGGGACTAGCTGCTTGAGTGTTCTCCAGGATACCATGGATAGTGATGACCCAGAGTCGACTTCCATGTTGCACGGTTTGTTTTCAATCGTGACCTCTACTCGGATCTTTTTAGTGTCAAGTGATGAAGTGTGGCTGATGGTGATGGTTTGATGAGCCTCCTCTCGTCTGGGGGCGTCGTTAAGCCTTCAGGGTCTGCTGTACCAGTTCCGTCTGGGGCTGGAATTTCTCTTGTTTCTGCATACCCTTGCGATGTGTCCCCGTTTCTTGCAAAAACGGCATATGGCATCTAAGAATCTGCATTCGGATCGGGGATGGTTTCCCCCGCATCCGGCGCATTGGTAATTGGCTTTGCGACCCCGCTGGTCCCGTTGCTCACATTCTGACCGGAGCCTGTGGACTTCTTCTTCCTTGCTGTCTGAGGATGACTCAACGTCTTCGTGATGGGTGGTTGATGTGTACTTGTCTGAAGGTTTCCCAGCATTGTTGGTAGGTTGGCGGTTGGTCCCGCTGGTTCGACGCATTCGTGCTGCTGATTTACGAGTGGCTTCGGCTGCTGTGGCATCTGCTATGGCATCTGCAAGTGAGATGTCTCCCTTGGCCATAATCTTGCTCTGGACGGTTGGGTCTCTGAGGCCAAGGACGATGCGATCTCTCATGGCTTCTTCGAGGTTGGCGAAGCCACACAAACCACCCAGGTTCCTCAGGTCTGCCACAAAATCCCCAACGCTCTCACCTTCACGTTGGTCCCTCTGGTAGAACTCATGCCTGCGAATGAGAGTTGGCATGGCTGGGGCGTAATGGTTGCGCAGGATGGGAGCATGGGTGTCCCAATCCATGGTCTTAACTTCAGCTGGCTTGGCTAAGGCTTTAGCCATCTTAAAAACGGCTGGTCCACAATGGGTTAGAAAAACGGCTCGTTTCTTGCTGGGCGTGGCATCTTTGAGGTTGTTGGACTCCAGGAACATTTGAAATCTGTCCATGTATGAGTCCCAATCTTCACTAGCTGGATCGAATGGTGCGGGTGGTATAGCGCTGCTGGCCATGTCGCCGTCGTTGTGCTCTGTCAGCTACGTGCTCCTTCGGCTAGCTCAATTTAATAGCTTCTGTTGCCTCCGCATCCCACCTTTGTCGCCAGTGTTATATCTGGGAGGATGGTTCAAGAACGGAGGCAAGACTCAGATAGTAACTAAAGCTCTTTATTTGTGACTTCAGATCTGAGCAACTAAACCCAGCCACAGCAGCCCCTTTTATAGGGCTGGCTGCGGCTAGGCAGCCAATGAAGGCGATTTGAGTTTGCCACTCTTGGCAGGGCCAATCGCGGCAGCCCATTTACTGGCCAATCGCATCAGTCTATGGCGACCAATCACGATCGGCTTTCAGCGGGCCAATCAGATTTGCAGGCTACGAGCCTGCTAGTCCGGAACAGTGATGTGTCTGTTTCTTAACTAGATCTGTCTCAAAGGGCTGACAACCTTTTGAGCAATGATGTTACCTGAAAAACAGATTGTTTGCAATTGAGGGAGGATATGGGAGCAGCGGGCAAGTAGGCTCTCTGCTTAACTAAGATTAAATTAACCTATTCTAATTATTACCTGCTTTTAAGGCTATTTTTCTATCATATCTTAGTCTTCAAATTTTTATTTTTATTTTTAAACCCTTTACATTTTTGAAATTTTTGCAGTGTGATCACTAATCCATTTCTAGTTATATTTCAGCTATGGTTTAGCTGTATTTTAAAAAAAGCCTGAGCTGGGCCTCAGCTAAAGAAGGGCCTTGCTGCTGCTTCTCTGTTGTTGTTGTTCTACAGATCTTACTCCTTTAGCTGGAAGTCTAGCAAAGCCTAGCTTTGATGTGATTTCTCTCATCTGATTTATTCTATTTTTATCCACTATTTTTATTGTTTTATCATTTTTATTTGCTCATGTTCCCTGCTCTGTCGGGAGGGCAGGATCCTTGGTATACTTGTGAGGAGCTCTGCCATTGTTTGCATTAGGACTCATTTCTTCTCGACTCCCGATTCCTTTTCCTCTGGATTTAGGACTTGTTTCAGTTACTAGACTCTATGCTATATTACACAGCTCCTCCTCTATTGTGCTACTTAATATAATGAAGACCAGGAAAAGGAGCAGATCTCTCACTGACCTGGTTCCTCAACCTTCTCTGAAGCAATCCAAGATTGAGGACTTTGTTTTAGCTCGGCCTCTCGGTTTGAAAGCTCCTGCTCCCTTTTGTCTGGCAGCTGCTGGTTGTCGCGATCTGCCGACGGTTGAGGGCATCACTCCCCGAGTTGAGAACAAAGGCTTATCTAAAACTACGGCCCCCAATCAATCCTTCAATGAGCCCAACCTTACAGAACTTTTGTCTTAGCAATGTTTCTTGGTTGCAGAAACTACAGTGAGCATTCAGCTCCAGCTTGATAAAATATTAAGTGCTTTAAGCTAGTTTCCTGGACTACCAATGGGTACCCTGGGTTGACCGCTCGGCAGCCTGATGCAGTGGCAGGGTTCTCCCTGCCAAGCCTCAGCAAAAGCACTGGCCAACGTAATCCTAACAATAGTTCGAACTTTACATCTTTTGACACAAACAGTCACCTGGTCTTACAGTCAAAAAAGGTGGCCCTCATCGTTAATCCCATTAACGGCAACTTACCTCACAGGGTTCAACACAGCTGGCAAGGGGCCATATATTACAGTTATTGGGGCTAAAAGCTGATGATTTGAAGAAGGTTGAACTTTTACCGTCTCCTGAATACTGCACTAGAGTGCTAGTCAGTTTTGACAACTCTAACACCCCAAAACTATTTTTCAGAAGACGATCCCTGTTAAGATCCTTCGGCATTCTGCCAAGAAGAGTCTTCAAAGATATGTTGATTAAGCCACTCTTGAGTAATCAACAATTTGTGACTGGCAGGAGATTTATTGCCCCCAAAAGATCCTCAGCAGCACATATTAATGTGCCATCCTTGAATGCCATCTCGGATACTACATCACATACTAATTGTACACCTATTCCCTCAAAATCTCCAGTTGGCATCCTCTCAGATGGTAGCCTGACTGTTCCTCCTAGAACCGGTCAAATTAACCCACTGCAGTGAGCAACATCTTACCAGGAAGCTTCCCTTGACTTGATCAGCTGGGAAGAAATGGCCCCAAAGGAAGTGACACCAGCCCAGGGCACCCAAGGTTCCTTAGTTAGTAAGCCTCAGGTCAGTGTCTCTGGGATTCCATCTATTTATGAGACTGACTTATGTCAAGACAATTTCTGGAACCAGGAGGAGACACAGCTCTTCGACTCCTTTTGTGCGCTTCCACAACCAGAAAGGGCCCAAATCATAAAGCGTCTGGATGCAGTTAAATCCAAGCTCTGGAGTCTTTCACTACCTGATAAGGATTGCCTTGGACTCCAGGGAGTCTATACTGATTTACCAATGGAAGCTTCCTTGGCGCTTTCTCCAGAATGTCTAATTTGTAAATTTGAAGATCCAGGCTACTTCAAACTCTGTCTGTTGATGCTGCTGAATACTTGCCAGCTAAGCAACCAATTAATGCCACAAGTATGAACTGGAGTGCGTTTAGAGCCTTACAGCCCCATGAACAAGGCTCGCCTCCCCTCCCTCCTTCCCTGCCTTTGCCTCCTGAGAGGATGACTCTTCCACTTAACAACAGGTGTATCTTTTCTGATCCGAAGGGCACTCTGGAAAAAATTAATCACACAGAATGACTATTAAATCTGGCAACCCCCCACACACACACTTAAGTGTCTTTCGTGGAACATAGCAGGTTGGGGGAGAAGGTGTGGTACCACAGAATTCGCCAACTATATTCACTCATTTGATGTGGTCCTGCTTCAGGAGACCTGGGCATGCGATAAGATATCCCTTACAGGGTTTACGGTCATTTCCTTGGCCGCCACCAGATAATCTATGACAGGAAGGCCTAAGGGTGGTCTAGCTTGCTTGGTCTCTACTTCTTTGAAAGTGGAGACAGTGGAGCTGCCCTCCTGTGGCTCTTTAGCTATGGTGCTCCTAATTAAGACAGGACGCAGCAAACTGTTAGGGTTCAACATTTATCTTCCACCGATGATGAGGCAAGCTGGTACTAAAGCTCAATGGGCCATGCTAGAGAATTACATTACTTGTATGGAAACTAAATTCCCAGTGCTGTACATCCTTATAGGGGGTGACTTTAACGCCCGATTGGGAGTCCAAGTTCCCCCATCGATTGAGGCACTCTACTCCCAAGAAACCCTCTAGGCCATAGAACACCTGATTTCAGCCAGACATTCTAAGGATGAATTAACAAATTTTGCTGGCATTCAGTTAGCCCTTTTAGCAGCCCAATACAATAAGATAAATATCCTAGGTGATCTAGCTGGTGAGTTTACTTTTAGTTCCTCACATGGGAGTAGTGTTATTGTTTTTGTGCTGGTATCCCAGCTTCTTAGAAAGTCAGTCCATGCTTTTTATGTGGACTGCCTTACGGAGAGCAACCACTACCCTCTGGTTACAATCACTGGGCTTTCCTCAAATATACATCTCCCTAGGGGTCCCCAGATATTAGATCCCGATGTGGCCTCGTATACAAGGAAGATCAAATGGTCTTCTAATACTGAAAGAAAGTTTCACTCCTTTTTATCACCTCCGGAGTGTCTCAGCTTATACAATCAGGCCCTAACAAGTAGTGGCCCAGGGAAAATCTTGGCCTTTGAATCACTAATTAATAGTGTTCAAAGGGAGCTAGGAGCCATCCATAGGCCGAGTGGTCCATATCATTCAAGAAGTCATTCTTGGTTTGACAAAGAGTGTCTGATGCTCAGAAACCAGATTAATCGGGTTTACCTGCTCTATTGTAATTGAGGGGATAAATGCCCATCAGAGGACTACTATCGCTTGAAGTGGGAGTATAAAGGACTAATTGCTAAGAAAAAGAAAGCTAAAGAGAGAGAGAAGTGGGATCTACATCTCCTCTCCATCCAGTAGAAGAAAACTTGATTATTTTGGCAAATTGTTGCCAGCTCCTTGCCGGGTCATCAAGAACTCCCTCTCTGCTGTATTTCCAACAGAGATTGGGAAAACCATTTCTTGGCAATTTTCCAGGTGTCAACAAGTTCGACCGTGCTTGGGCCACAGCTGCCTCCTGCAGTTCCTGACTGGCAACCCATAACTCATGCTGAGATTATTGAGCTTATCTCCGAACTCGTCAGGCAAAGCCCCTGGCCTGATGCTATACCCCCTGATCTGCTAAAATCCAATCCTGAGTGGTGGATCTCTCTCTTAGCAAGACTCTTCACAAATATCAATACCTCTGGCAGGATCCCTACCTCCTGGAGCTTAGCAATTATTGTTCCAGTTTTTAAATGAGGAAATAGGAACAATCCAGCCAACTATCACCCCATAAACCTGCTCCCCATCATTGGAAAATTGTATGCTAAATATCTCCAATGTAGACTCCTCACTTGGGTTGAGGAGTCCAATATTATTGGTGCTGAACATATTGGGTTTAAAGTGGGCTGTGCCACACTGGAGCACTGTTTTGTCTTAGCACACCTGATCGATTAATATACTACCATACTAGGTAGCAAACTTTTTACTGCTTTTATTGATCTAAAGTCAGTGTTTGACTCAGTCCCTAGGGGACTGTTGTGGTCAAAACTGTTCAAAAGTTCTATCTATAGATGTCTTCTGTTCCTAATTAGATCCTTGTACAACCAGACCTCGAGTCAGGTCAGGTGTGGTTTGCAGGGAAAACTTTCTAATCCTATCCCGATTAAGAACGGAGTAAGGCAAAGTTGTGTTCTGGCTCCTCTTTTGTTTAATTTATTCTTATCTGACTTGGCCTTTCACATTGGACGTATTGAGTCCCATGCTCCAAAGCTGTCAACTATGAAGATCCCGCTTCTCCTTTATGCTGATGATGCGGCCCTCCTTTCATTGTCAAGGCCAGGTCTGAAAAGATTACTTTCTGCATTTGGGTCTTACTGTGCTGAGAACCACTTGTCCATTAATTATGACAAATCCAAAGTATTGGTGTTCTCTAGAGCCCGGAAATTGTATAACTAGGCTAACAATGGTAATGCTGTTAAGCAGGTTTTCCATTTTAAGTATTTAGGTATTCAATTTCAGAACACGGTGCTTGGACTAGACATCGAACCCAGGTGCTGAATTCAGCCTCCTGTAGTCACCAGCAGATTTTAAGATTTTTTTTATACCCAAGGAGACCAGTTTATTCTGCTCTGTGTATTTACAAAGTCAAAACTATGGCTCAAACTCTTTATGGAATTCCCATATGGATATGGGGCTTCAAGGATTGTACTGAAAGAACCCCGGCTGTCTTTCTTAGAAAACTTCTGGGTCTTCCTTCTTGTATTGGTTTTGCTCTGATGTACTTGGAACTGGGCACTCGATCAGTCAAATGTAGGGCGTGGATTAACACCTTTAAATGGTTGTTTTGGGTGCTCTTTCTGGCAGTTCCTAATAGCTATGTCTCCCTGGCATTTTCTGACTCATATTTCTCATTGGGAGAGGGAGCTGATAAAGAAATTACACCTGCTACGTTTTACGGGGGAAGCCCTGGGAGATTATGGCCTTAAGAACGCCCAGTTTAGGGAAGTCCAATGGCTTGTGGACATTGACTTGCAATATCTATGAGCTAGAGCTAACAAAACTTGCTCCCCTCTGATCTTCAGCCAATTTAATCATTATGGACTGAGGATGGCTTCCTATTTTTACACTCTAACCATTCCCAAGAATAGAAGAGCTTTCTCCCTAGCTCGCTTTAATGTTTTGCCCTCAGCACTACTGGATGGGCGATTTAAGAGGCTCCCGATTAATGAGCGGCTATGCCCCTGTGACAGAGCTGAGGTTGAAACTGTGGAGCATGTCCTTTTATATTGCCCTATGTATAACACAGGCAGATCTAAGTTACTGTCTCTCCTTGAAACAGACCCTTCCAGACCCAATGTTAGCAATTTGTTCTTACATTGTCTAGGGGATGGCTCCTCATACATCACTTCTCAGGTTTCCATTTTTTTTAAAGAGCTGTAACCATCAGAGGAGTACGCTATATTTCCCCTTAGTCAAGTTTTTGGTGACCAATTGTTCATGAATAATTTTCCCATGTTCTTCTTTTGTTGTACTTGTGTTTTGGTCTGTGACCGCAATAAATTATTATTATTATTATTATTATTATTATTATTATTATTATTATTATTATTATTATTATTATTATTATTATTATTATCATTACCTGAAAAACATCAGGAACGTATTGGAACTCTCATGTCCTACAGAATTGTTTCCTTGTTGATATTGAGGTATCAACAAATCTCCAAGATGATACCATAGCCATCTATTTGTGAATATTACATCTAGGACCAAGGGAGACATGATATCAGTGTTTCAATTTTGGAGTGGCTGTCACAAACAAGAGAGGGTCAGCCTATTTTCAAAGCACAGAAGGCAAGACAAGAAACAATGGATGGGAACTAACCAAGGAGAGAAGCAACCTAGAACTGAGAAGAAATTTCCTAATGGTGAGACAATTAACCAGTGGAATGGCTTGCCTTCAGAAGTTATGGGTGTTCCATCACTGGAGACTTTTAAGAAGGGATTGGATAGCTATTTGTCCAAAATGACACAGGGTTTCCTGCTTGAGCAGGGGGTTGGACTAGAAGATCTCCATGATCCCTACCAACTCTGTTATTCTATGTTCTATGGATTTGGGGGTCACTATTAGTTCCAGAACTACATCACAGTTGGTATTGGATGGGATAGCATTGTCCCCAACAAACTCAATTTGAGGGGTGTCCTAGAGTTGCACCTCCTGCTCAATGAGCAGATGGCAGTCATAGTTAGAAGGGCCCTTGCACAGCTTTTTATTGTACTTTATGTCCATTCTTGGATCACCAGATTCTGGTTACTGTCAATCATGCTTTAGCAATTTCCATATTGGACTACTCCAATGCATTCAACATGAGGCTGCTCTTGAAGATCTGGAAGCTTCAGGGGGTACCAAACAGAGTGACACGAGCAGTTATGTTTGGTCCTAGAATAGAGCCACTCTGTTCCGTAAGCTGCATTGTTTCCAATTTGATTTGTAGTCTGTACTGGTTTTCATCTTTAAAACCCTTCATGATGGGGGATTAGGTTATTCTCTGCAGTTGCACCTGCCTCATGGAACAATCTCCCCCTCCAAATTAGATTAGTTCCATCCCTTTTGACATTCTGGAAGATCCTCAAGATTTAGTTGTCAGACCTGGGGCTCCCAGGGAGCCAGAGATATGCTCAGATAGCTCCATTGATAAGCAACTATTCTTATCTCTTTGCCAAGGGTTTGCATATTTGTTTTTATAATATTTATTTTTAATATGGATTTTATATTGTTGGATTTATTGTTTCTATATTTTTAAATAAATGTTCACAAATAAATTTATGAACAAGAAAAAGAAAAAAGCAGGGGAAGCTATTCGATCAGATTGAACTGAAAAATTGAAGTCTAACATCTCTCCTGTTCTCAGTGACCTTTTGCTCATTCCCAGAATACATCTAGAATGCAGATTATGCTGGTGAATTGGATCCCCAACTGAGTAGATGAGATGAAGCCCAGCTCTGCTGATCATAGTGATCTGCTTACCTCATAGAACTGGCATATGCAGTTCTTGAGAAATCTTGATTACATTACAATACATTTTTACCATGGATTTAAAAGGAAATTCAGTAAAAATAAGGAGAATTAAATCAATGCATTTTAGGCTTATAAATACAAGTTAAATGAAACTTTTAGATTTATAGACAATGAATTGGCTATACTTTCACAATAGAAAATAATGGAATTAACCTAAATCGTATAGTTTTTATCAGTTAATCCAATTCAATATCTCTCTGAAAGTAAGTTGACTAAGGTAAATAAATGGTAAAATTATTTTCTTGTTCTTTCTGTCGGCTTCTCAAAATTGATCTAGCCAATGAATCAATCTTTCAAACTTTCGAACAAGCAGTCTAATAAACAGAACTAATAATTATTATAATTTGGTGTAAGAGCAAAGTAAAGTAACATTCTTTAAAGTGCTTACTGTAATAGAAGATGTAACAAGAGGGAAGAAATGTATTTTGCTACATGTCTTGACCTCTCAAACAGAACTCATTATTTGGGTACACTACACTAAATCTGTCAAGGTGATCTTGTAGCCATAAATCCACTCCAGGTTCTGAGTGTTCTTTGAGCAAAAAAACATTGCACCAAAGAAGGCACATTAAGAAAGGAGTAAACACAGGGAGATGTTCAGTGAGGCCAAAGGCAAATACTAGTTCTTCATACAAAGAAATGTGAGGAACCACAGAAGGCTTCCACTCTTCTCAAAAATCTCCAACAGCAACACTTTTGCTGTGGAAAAAAATAAATAAAACAGGTACCAATTACTACAATAATAAAGTATGGGCCAGGATGATACAAAAGAGATGATAGACAAGCATTTGAATTTGGGAAAGATCTACTCTGTGGTGATATCTCAACTGTGAAATCACCTCTGTAAGCAAAATTCATCCGATATCTTCCTTAGGCCTTAGCATCAGCCATTTCACATGGGTCCTTAATTTCTAGTCTCAACATCTGGAATTCTTATGGTGCTTTTGGACATGATTTATCACTTCCTCTATTGGTGATTGTTTAGCTTACTGTTTATTGGTTTGCACTTCTATTGTGATATGTACTCTTTCATTTCTTGCTAGCCATCCAGACAGCATAAGCTATTGAAGGAAAAAATGCAGATTATGGGGAGGGGTGGAGGAGGAATGGTGCTGATGAAGGTAAATTGTGAATTAGCATTTGAACACCCTCCGAGTCTGGGGTGCCAAAGATGAGTAAAATAAAATAAATGAAATAATTATTCTGGGTTTACCATAACTGATTATCCCAATGTCACTTTTGCAAATTTCAAAGATGGTGCAATCTTGGCATCATGTAATCACCTCTCTCTATCTCTTTGTTTCTTAAAGCATGAAAATATCATGGATTTGCTTACGTGGTAGAAAAAAGCAGTTGTTCCCTTCTTTATAGAAAAACATTTACTTGTATCTAATTATTTTGCACATTTCAATATAGAGCCCTCCCCCCAGCCCCCTTCTCTTAGATCAACAATGCATAATAACAATCAGTAAAAGGACAAGTTTAATTGAAGAATGAATATATTGTATCTTAAAGGTAACTCAGGGGGCCAGGGCAGCTTTCTTCAAGAATGTACATCAGTATTCCATCTAATCCAATTTTTCTCAAACTGAGCCTAAATGAAGCTCTCCAGATGTTTTGAGGCTAAGGTCCCAGAAATTCTAACCAGCATGTGGCAATGATCAATTTGTAGTTGAAGGATACAATTCATTCTTGATTACATGCCTAGAACTTTCACAAATATATCCAGCATTACTTCTAGAGCAGGGCTGTCATGGTTCATGGGCTAGATGCGTCACATGCTGGCCATGCCCATGCCTGGTTTAATGAAGGGAAAAAAGTTGTGATACATCACGTGATGATGCTATGACGATGTGAGTTTAACACCCCTGTTCTAGAGGGTTGCTATTTTTCTCCCCTAAAACGTTGCTAGCCTTTAGCTGAAGATATTAGGAACTGGTCCTATGGTATAATCTCAAGAACTGAACAGGATATATCAGGATGAGGCTGAAAGCAATGTAGAAAGGGGCAAAAATTAGCACATAGTAGGAGAGTATCGTAGCCATGGAAAGCAGTGTGCCTGAACCATCTTTATTGGTGTTTATCAGGCTCCCAGGCCAAAATAATTTTAAATTATTTAAATTTAAAAAATAAAAAGCTGTTATGCTGCAAAATAAAGTGCTGGTCTCTGATGTTATGTTTATTTACAGTAGGTTCCACAAATATTTTCAGAAAAAAATATCATGTAAGTCTATATATCGTTTTTCAGTTTGAAAGAGGACATGGCTCCTCCTCCTCTGAAAAAAGAAGTGGATTCTGCAGTGAGGATCTATGTCACTTTGGCTGCCATTTTGTGAAAGCACTGTTCCAAAATGTTTCACTAGCCCAAAAATGTAGCCATCTGTGATGTACTGTAGCAAAAGCAGTCTTCTTACAAACAAGTGTAACCCAGAAGAACAATTCAATTATTTTGGTTTGAACTAAATGGTGGTACTTACACTGAATTTAATGTTTTCTATTGTTAATTAATTTAAGATCAGGATAGATTCATGACAGCTTCTGTCTCTGAGATTAAAAAGATGGCATTTTCTGTGTGTCTACAGAGGTGCAGAGACTGATGGCATATATTCTAATACTCACAAATGCCACTGAGTTCTGAAACTTTGATCAAAAGTTTCTCTAAGGCAAGGAGCTCTGCTTCACCAGAGACTACTGAGAACAGAATCTATCCACAACAGCTTGTATTTTCAATCTCTGGACTCTGAAACCAGAAGTTGGTGTTCCTAGGTGAGTTGCTATTTGAGGCAAAGATCTCCTCCCTTTTCTATGTATAGAAGCCATATTAATTGTTAGCTGGATCTTACTTCAGAAGCTGGTGACCGGTTAAAATTTTTCACCATGGTTGAGGCAGCTGGTTCGCAGGAGCAAGTAAGAGAGACCAAATCACACAGGCAATTCAAAAGATAATTGTCTAATTATTAGATGTAATTATCTAAAGAAATACATTATGCCCAACACAATATGCCCTGGGCCACTAGGGGTTTTCTTTCTTTTTCTTCTTTCTCTTGTGTAAAATATAGATGAAATTTTTGTAGCTGCAGCATTGTAGTAGCTCACAGTGAAGCAGTGATGTTCACTCTTTGTTCTCAGCATTTTAATCCAGCAATACAGAAGAAAAGTATAGCTGTCCATCAATAGCTTTGGGGAGTAAAACTGGCAATGTCGAAGATAGCTCCGATGTATATTGTTACATTTCTACATTGCATCAAACATTAATCTTCATGGATTTTAGAAAAGAATACATTTTCCTAATATCTTTTTAAACGACTTAAGAAGAACTTTGTCTGAATTTAATTGAGTGGATAACCCCTGGGCCTATAACTATCTTCCAGTGTCTAACCTGTTTCAATAAGTTGTTGTGAAAGGGGGCAAGAGATTGAGGGGTCACACATTGACCAAACTCAACTACTTGGAGAAAGGGTAAGATAAACATGTAATTAATAAAGTATGTGATCAATTAATGAAGAGAGCAACCAGCCCTCAAACTCAACAGGCTTAATAGCAGTAACTGTGACAGATATCTTGGAGTCTAACTATGAGCCAGCTAAATATGAGTCAGCAGTGTGCAGCAGCAGCCAAAAAGGGTAATGCAATCTTAAGTTGCATTAACAGAGGGATACAATCGAGATCAAGTGAGGTATTAATACCACTCTATAAAGCCTTAGTAAAACCACACATAGAGTACTGCATCCAGTTCTGGTCACCACACTATAAAAAAGATGTTGAGACTCTAGAAAAAATATAGAGAAGAGCAACCAGGATGATTAGGGGACTGGAGACTAAAACATATGAAGAACGGTTACAGGAACTGGGCATGGCTAGTCTAGTGAAGAGAAGGGCCAGGGGAGACATGATAGCAGTGTTTCAATATTTGAAGGGCTTCCACAGAGAGGAAGGGGTCAAGCTATTTTCTAAAGTGTGTGTAGGCCAGACAAGGAATAATGGATGGAAACTGAACAAGGACAGATTTAACCTGGAAATAAGGAGAAACTTTCTGACAGTCAGAACAATCAACCAATGGAACAGCTTGCCCTCAGGAGTTGTGGGAGCGCCATCACTTGAGACATTCAAGAAGAGATTGGACTGCCATTTGTCAGAAATGGTGTAGGGTCTCCCACTTGGGCAGGGGGTTGGACTAGATGACCTACAAGGTCACTTCCAACTCCGATTATCTGTTAAATCTGTCAACATTTTTTGTTGTTTCTCCACAATTTGTATTCAGAGATATCCTGGCTGAAAAATAACAGAGTCCTCATATGAAAATACTGAAATTAGTTTTCAATAATTGAAAACTATACAAATAAAGACCATGATTATGTCTTAAGGTAACTAATCCCATTCTGGTTTGTGGTGTTGAGAAAGCTTATTCTCTGTCCATTGGCCATTTCAAGCCAAAGAATGAACAAAATGCATATTTTAGGAAAAGGGTGTGCTTGTAGCTTACAATAAAAGGGCTTCCATGGCCATTTTCTGATGATGGCAATTAAAAATTAGCTTTTCTGGATATTTGAGGGGAGAGACAAAATGGTTTTTATCTATTTATGCACTACTGTTGCTTTGTTCTTTTTCCCCCAATATATTTATATTCACCATTTTAGTTTCCTTCCAAGATATATGTGTTTGTTTGTTTTCATGTTTGTTTATTTATGCATAGTCCTTCTTTAGAAATACCAGAGCTTTGTACTTAGCTATTCATAATATGAAACTAACTCGTAATTCAATGAGCATTAATAAAATAGTACAACTCTAAAATGCAGGTTAAAATGGTTAAAAAAAAGTTATAAGCAATTCTTGTGGATTAATTAATCCATGCCCAATGAGCAGAGGAAGCTAATGGGTAAAGAGAAAAGTCTCTTTCATAATGGTTGTTGGATCTATCTCACAGTAGCAGGTATCAACATTGGGATGATTGATTGGTTGATTAATTGACTTTATGCCATCAAGTCATTCTCGACTCCTAATGAAAATATAGATTGATTTTCTTCATCTATCTATAGTGGCAATATACATAGATGTTCTTCATGATGATCTATCCTTAATTTAAGAAAGAAAAAAAGAAAGATTTAAAGAAGTGCTTTCTGATATTCAGAACAGTTATAAATGCATTTCTATTTTATCTTCTTTCTCTAAAGATACACCATAGCTCCCTTCTTTCTATATCCTACCCTTCCTAGGTAATCAAATCCATAAATTGTGTTCATTTTTTCCCTTTTTCATCAAAAGGTCCATAAAGTGTTTCCTAGCAAATGTAGTTATTGTCTTCTCCCTAATCAAAGAACTCAATTTTACCATCTCTGCAAATTCTGCATCTTTATCAACCTTTGCTCTATTGTGAGTATTTCAAAATCTTGCATTAAAGCCCCTTTCCAGAGAGCAAGATCTTTGCATAATGTGTCTGATATAGGATAATTTGAACCATGTTATTAGTACCTTGAATGAAAAGTCTGAATTGATTTTTTATGATGCATTGGGTTGGCTGTCCAAGGTGTACTCATAATTCTTATCTAACACCAAAGGCAGGGTTGTCAACTTGTGGCCTGAGGGCCAGATGCATCACATGCTGGCCACGCCCACATCCAGTTTAGCCAAGGGAAAAAAGTCATGATACATCATGTGACGCTGCTATGATGACACGAATTTAACACCCCTGCTCTAAGGTATACTGAACGGCATCAATACTCTTCCTATCCTGCTTCTTTAAAGTTCGGCCTTTGCTTCCATAGAGTGTGACAAGGAATAACATAACTTGCATGATTCTTATCTTTACGGGTAGACACATCACAACATTTGAAGCACTTTCTCATTGGTTTAATGCATGATTTTGCCTTACAGGGTTAAACTTTACATTTTGGCACCTTCAAAGGCCCTTTGTTCCCTACAGTGTATTTTGAAACATTGTCAGGTCACTTCCCTATTCTAGAATGTCTTGACATGTGTATTGATTTATTTTCTTGTATGTGACTTGTCCATTCAAAGAAAATAGCAAACGGCCTTTTATTTACCCTGATACAGTTAAGAATGCTAGCAGCTTGAAATATCTTTCTCATTTACCCTTACCCACACACCGCACTCCAGCTCTACAGAAATTTTTGACTCAGCATTAGTTGGATATGATTTGATTGCTGTGTTGATATTACAGAAATGTTGGGGTTTGGGTGACTGTATGGAACATCACTTCATGATACAGTAGGGGTGCTTTAATCTCCAAGTGCATAAATAGTATGCTTCTGTTTAGGCAATGAGCTGGAATGACTCAGATGTGTAGGAGCTTAATTATGTCTTTAGCTGAGAGAGGAGGACAGTTTGTTCAGAAGTAGGTTGCCCTGTCAAGTAAATAATATGCATTTTGTGAAATTAAGTAATTACAGAGTGTAGAAAAGCCGGTCTCTCAGGTAAGCCATACACACTTTAAGCTTTAATTAAAAAGAAATGGTATTACTTTTTAATTAAAAATGCAAAAGGAAATGGATATACTTTTCTTAAAAAAAAACCAAGACATATTAATGCCAATAATTCTTTCAGTGACAACTCTTAAGAGGTTATGATGCAATAGTAGGATATGCTAGCATTACTTTACTGCCCCTTCAGCATCTGCACGGAGAGTTATAAAACTCCGAATGGTGACTGTAACTGTGCAATCAAATCCCCACCCTTTTTAAAAAATAAAAATTGCATACTGTATGGGTTAATATGAATGTATTTCTTTGTGCTAATTGCATTACTTTCCTAAGTAAGCTTGCTGATGGCCAATTACTAGATGATTGTCTTTACTTTTTTTCAAAAGGCATTGAGGGGATCAAAGGTTCCCAAAATATTTTTTCAAAATTCATAAGAGGTGAAATTCAAATTCAAAAGTGGTATTGAATTCTTGGCAGAGAAAACATGAATAGAAAGAGATTTGTTCCATGTCTCATAATGTTCAAACAGAGTGATTCAGGACTCGTTGAAAGAATGTGATGGAGCTAAGCTGTGGATTTGATGCCATCAGGTGTGATTATGGCAACCAGGACAGATTGGTTTTAAAAGATTGCTAGGGAGCAATAGTGGAAGAGAGTTATTCTCCTATCCATGTTGTGAATTTCCCCAGAATGGCTTCTTTGTGAGATAGAATGCTAGATTACATGGGACATTAAGTTGATCCACCCATCTTTTGCAAATTTGTTAAACATTGCTTCTACCTTTTGATTCTAGTCATTAAAATATCAAACATTATTTATTTATTTGTTTGTTTATTTTGTCAAGTGATTATAAGATAACAGCTATAAGTATAAACATGATTATGAATACATGAAATGGCTACATATAAGAAAAATAAAAGAAACAATAGGACAGGGACGGTAGGCACATTGGTGCACTTATGCACGCCCCCTACAGACCTCTTAGGAAAGGGGTGAGGTCAATAGTAGACAGTCTAAGGTTAAAGTTTTTGGGGTTTGGGGAAGAAACCACAGAGTCAGGTAGAGTATTCCAGACATTGACCACTCTGTTGCTGAAGTTGTATTTCCTGCAATCAAGTTTGGTGTGGTTTACCTTGAATTTAATATAGTCACATTTTATACCTTACCCCAACTGGGTAAGGAATCATTGATCAGAAATTTGAGCATGAATTTCAGCCTAGTTTTGGGTAAATTGTTACATTTTACAGCCCTTGCTAATCAGTGTGACATGGGATAATTTGTAAAATGTTTCACTAAAATCAGTATGTATTACATCTACAGTGTTCCTGCAATCTACCACCAATCTCCCTTCCCTAAAAGTAGAGCAATAAGACTGTAAAACAGCAAAACCCATACTGACCTGGTCATTACACTATTTTTAAATTGCTCTAAAATCTTTTCAAATGCAGATGTCAAACTGTCATTCCATGGATCTTCATTCTTCTTCTTTTTGAAGGTAGCTTATCCTCCTCAAATCCTGTGGCACACAGTCTCCAGTTTATTTGATCTATAAAGTTTCAACCAGGGCTTCAGCAATTTCCATCAGTATTATAGGATGAAATTCATCTGGCTTTGGAAATTAAAACTCACTCTAATAAATAACTTACCTGATAGGAGTCTCTCAATTAGAAATTTCATTCCTACTCCTTTATTTTTCATCATTGTTCGGTGGAGAAGATCATGCCAAAGTAGGAAATGAGAAACTTGGTCTCTTCTTGGTTACCTATTAGCATTTTGTCATCTCCATTGAGTTAGCTGATATAATAATTCTTTTCTCTCTATTTTGAAATAGCCTTTTTTCCCCATTTTTGTTTTTGCTTATTTTAAAGTTTAGTTTTCCTGAGCTTAGACTTTTATTGGCCTAAGTTACTTCTCTTCCTTGGTGCCCTGACTCATTTCCTCTTTGTGTCCATATTTGTCTCAATTCTTCACTGAGCTTTTGTCTATTTGTGCAGCTACCATGACTCCCTTTACTAAATCTTCTTTATTAATTAATATCCAGTCAGTGATGGGTGACATTTTCTTCTGTTTCTCTACTCTCTGAAGAAAACTGTTGACAATAATAGCACAAAGTAGAAAATTTTCCTGGCAAAATTTGTCCTTCAACAGGATAATTAAAGTCCCCTGTTACTACTGCTTCATGCCTCTTTGAAAGATCAGTAATTTGTTTATGAAAAGCATGACCCACCTCTTCAAGAGTATCCAGTGCAAACCATAGTGATGCCAAAACGATGAGATAGGCAGGGTAAGATCACCCATAAAAACCACCATGATATTTGATGCAAATACCTCAATTTTAGCAATGGCATAACAATAACCTCATACACTTTTCATCATCCCCCCCCCCCTCTTGCACAGATCCATGCTGTTTTTAGTTGCATGCAATGTTTGTTGTAAGATGCATTGTAAAGAATCCACTCTAAAGAATAAACAATAGAAACTTATGTATTGGATAAATAATAACACATAATAACATGTTGATCAAATGTCTGGGTACCTAAAATAAGAGGCTCCAAGTAACACTATCTTCATTTTAAGGGCAAATCATTTCTCACTGAATTCTGCAAATTGACTCTTAGAAACTGCTAGTATAGCATATCTGAAATCCAGGGGGGAAAGTGTATTGGAATTCACTTTGCAACAAAATGTATCATCTTGCTGCATAAAACTTTGAATGATATCAAGATCATGATCCATTCCATCTAGATACCCAGTTACGCCACTACACCAAGTCTGAAATTAAAATGAGTCACCTATTCTGTTGTTTTGATTTATGATCTAAAATCAGCAGTCAGATATCCTAGCTCCTAGTTGATTTTCAAGATAGATTGATAGATGATAGATAATAGACAGGCAGACAGAAGACAGGTAGATATGAGTCAGTGGTGTGTTGAATGATGGTGGCAAATCCACTCTTGGTCCCTCATAAAATGAATTAATTTGAGAAAATAAAGCTAAAATTGTAGGTAACAGTTCTTTCACCTTTTTAAAGTGTAAGGAATTTTAAACAGAAGGAAAAAGCCACAGTCATACTCAAGGACAGCCTGCAGTGCCTGGTCAAGAAGAGCATCCATTTACATATTCTCTAAGTCATAAATCTTCTGTATTTTGGCTATGCATACCTGGCACATGACCCTTATTTCTCCCCTGGGATTGCATTCTGAGAGACAATAGAATTCATCCCCCCAAAAAGGCTTATTATTCCCATCTTCAGTAATATTTCACATACATCCATTACTACCTGCAGTCATCAATGTAGCAAGGTAACATAGTTGCAGCTCGGAAAAAAATTATTGTAATTGCCTAATTTGGAGGTTTGGGACATTAAGGGAAAACAAGAATTGTATGACTGCATTAGTGCTTTTTTAAAGTAAAAATTTAAGTTAGCTGTTTTCTATTTTATTTATTCATTTTGGAAGAAAGAAGAATCATATTGGAATTCTTTGTGTATCTGGTTTGATCTGTTTCTCATACTTTAATTAGATTTTATGACCTTCTGAGTTGCCACCCAGTGGCCAGCTTGGCAATAGCAGATTATTTAGGATTCCTAGACAATAGGATCCTAACAGAGTGAATGCCAAAAAGTATTTTATAGAATAAATATTAAGAGAGATGTTAAAAGAAACCCATTTACTATTCTCATCTCTTCAGCTTCTCATAAATCCCCAGAAATGGCAGTGGGTGAACCCCTCTAGCCAGCCAATGGTTATTCAGCACCACTTCTCCCTGGGATTTAAATCTCCACTGAAGCAGCAGTGGCTATGGATTTTGCCACTTTTTAATGTTATTACTAAGTTAGGGAGTAGAAACACTTACCTATGTAAATGGCTTAGTAGCACATCTTATTTGTGACGGATCATAACTCCAGATCTGGACCCTCTGCCCTCTGATTTCTAAGTAAGTTAGGGTGTCTAGCAGGAGATCGTTCTGGTCAATTATCTGAGAACCCAGATACAGTATGTTATCTCTTGCTAAGAATATTTCTTTTTGAAAAACACTGTTTCAACTGTGTGCAGCTATTGCTTCTCCTCTCTTTAGTAGCTGTTAGATTTTGGAGCATGTGGTTATGGGGAACTCATCAAATTTGCAGATGACACCAAGCTGGCAGGAATAGCTAACACTCCAGAAGATAGGTTTAAGATACAGAAGAATCAAAATGAAATTCAGTGGTGAAAAAAGTAAGGTTCTACATTTAGGCAGGAAAAATCAAGCGCACAGGTACAGTATATGTGGTACCTTGCTCAATAGTAGTAACTGTGAGAGAGATCTTGGAGTCCTAGTGGACAACCATTTAAATATAAGCCAGCGGTGTGCAGTAGCTGTCAAAAAAGCCAACACAGTTCTAGGCTGCATAATACTGCAAAAAGGATTCTAAAGATAACAGGTAAATGGGAAACTTGCTTAGTTTATTATTGAGTTTTTAAAAAGCTTCCTGAATTGTAGATGGGCCAAGGTGCTATCTATACTGAAAACAGCTTATGGTACATATTGTATTTATTAAATGTGGACATTTGATGAGTGAGGCTTTTTCACTGACAATCGATTAAAAAAACAGTTTCATTGCTGTTTTAACAAAGTTATCAACATTCATAGGAAACATTTGATATTGTAAAATTACACACAAAGAGCAAAGCAAACATATATTTCTACCCCTATTGAATACAATTATCATATAACACTGATCACTAATTATCATGCACCCTCTTCAGTCTTATTAAATGCATGGGAGGTGAACACTAGATGAATCTGCCACTTCTGTTTTTCCTCGCATTCCTTTAAAAAAAAAAACTTAAATTATTTTCTTTCAAATTGTGAAAAAATTAGAAAAAAGATTTTCTAAAAAGTACACACACACATAATTCTTGAAGGTGTAGAGGGTTATCTTTATGTATTCAAGCACTTGAATACATAGAGATACCTCTCCACACCTTCAAGAATTAACATTCTTCGGATGTGAAGGGGTCTGTCAGTTTTAGTTTTGGCCAACTTCAGAACTACTAGTTCCTTTAAAGCCACTTCTGTACCAAATGCCAAAGGTTGGTTAACATAGAAGACTGAACATAAAGGAAAGACTTGATGGTTGACTTCAAAGTTGACTTAATTGTTTAAATTTGAATTGCAATCATTTTTATATAGCTATAATTGCTGCATTAAGTTTTTGCTTTTTCTTGTTTTATTTTCTTTCTGTATTGCTGTCTTACTTTATTTGTATTCATTCAAATAAAACTGTTCTGTTCTTTGCTTAAAGCAAAATCGTATAAAACTGAATTATTAAATTATTTCTGTCCCATTTCTGAAGAAACTTGCACATTTTGATAAATTCATATACTGTATTTTAAAAAAAACTGAACCAAGTTTTAATCTCTCCTGTCCTTAATGAAAGTGTCAGTAGAAAAACATCCTACTGGTAATGGTTAAAGAAATTTAATTTTGGGACAGGATCCCACTGGAAATTAATTGCTTGATAGCAATATCAGTTGCATTATAAAAGTCATGTTAAAATTGAACAAAGCAGTGTCAGCTCTCCCTGCACTGTTTCATTTAATGGTGGGTAGCCCACCCAGAAAATGAAGTGATGTTTATCAATAATTTAGCTGATAGCACAGCACCAGACTGCACCAGTAATGCCAGGAGAGTACCGCCTTTCTGGTTTTAATGACACCAGCAGGGAAGTACAGTAGGACCAGTGCAAATCAACATTCATTGCACATCTGGGCATGTCTGTGGATGGAGCTATCAAGGACTAAGTGTCAGGAGAAAGAGTTGGAAAGATAAAAATCAAGTGCATTCTGGAAGAATCTTTGATTTTGAATTCTTTGCATAAAGTCAAGCTGGTGGAATATGTGTAGAATAGGCCATTAGGGAATCTTCTAGAAGGAAAAAGAAAAAAAGAAAGCTAACCTGAAGACGTTGCAAGGACTCTTTTTCAATCTTTATTCAAAAAAAACAGCATGCTTGATTGATCCCTGTTGTGCAGGTAAAAAAAAAAGCACATTGGTTTAAATTTTACACACAGAATTGCCTTAGTGAGGAAAATCTTAACATATATGATCCTGACTGTTATGTCCCTGGAACTTGCCAAAGTCCCCACCCAGGTCCGTTCATGCTGCAGGGGCGTTTGCTGCCCCTCATTGGCTGGCCTCCCTCGACAGCCGGCTATAAAAGCCAGCTGCAGGGTCCGGCCAGCCGCTGATCGCTGTGAGCCTGCTCCAGGCAGAGCTAACACGTTCAGTCCTTTATTGCTACAATAAAGTCTTGTTGCATCCATGCCCTGGTCTAGCCTCTCATTGCTCAACTACAACACTGGCGACGAGGATGGGATCGCTACCAGAGGCAATTCGCAACAGCTGAAATCACTAAAACCGCTGAGCCGCAGCCGCGCCGCCGGAGAGCTCGGTCAGCAAAAGCGAAAGTAATAAGCGTCTGTAGCCGCTTGTTAGCAAGCTACAGAGGAAAGTGAAGCGCTGCGAGCCGCAGCCGCTCAATACAAAAGAGCGCGAAATTCAAACGGCTGTCGTTTGAATTTCAAGCCGGAATACAGCGCGGTGCTGTTATTCCGAGTCACTGACACTTACGCAGGTGCGAAATTCAAAGCGCTATCAGAGGCAGTAAGCCATCACCGCCTACGCTCTCCAGGAGCGCGAAAATCAAAACGCTGCCAACAGCCGTTGCAGCTTAGCCACAATTGCAGCCCAGAGAGAGAGCAGAGAGGTTCTGTGGAGCCTCTCCAGAGCTGTAGTCACTAGCCTGACAAGAACACAAGTGCCATTTGTTGTCCCAGAGAGATTTCTCAACAGCATAATGCGCAGGAGTCCTCATCATGAACTCCAACCCAGCCTTCCCACCGTTCAAGCCGGAAGAAGAAAAATGGGAGTCATACAAGAATCGTTTTAACCACTATATCGACGCTATCGGTCTGGCTGATGCTGGGGAGCACAGAAAAAGGTCATTCTTCCTCAGTCATTGCGGAGCCATCGTTTTTGATACAGCCACAGCACTCGTCGCTCCACGTGAGTTAAAGAATGTTCCCTGGGCAGAATTGCTAGAGATTCTCACCAATCATTACTCCCCCAGACCATCACAAATCGCGAGGCGTTTCACCTTCCGGATGAGGAAGCAAGCGGAAAAAGAAACCATCAACCAATATATGGCCGCCTTGAGGACTGCAGCCCTCCACTGCGGGTTCGGGAACTATCTTGATGACATGCTCCTCGACCAGCTCGCTCTGGGGGTCAAAGACCTTCACCTCCAAAGGCGACTACTCGCCAAGAAGGACCTCAATTTATCCCAGGCCGTCGAGGAAGCCTTGGCAGCAGAGCTGGCAACCCAGTCAGCCACTGAAATTCAAGGTCCCATTCCCAAACAAAGCTGCGCCACAGTTCATTCAGAAGAGGTAGTCAACGAAGACGACCCTAGCAACCAAACAGACGTCCACCGCCTCACCCACGCCAAACAACCACAGGCAGGAGTCAGGCAAGAAACCAACAGCGCACCCAAACACATCATCCTGTGCCTATCCTGTGGCGGACCTCACTCGAGAGCTACATGCAAATTCAAGGGCGCCATCTGTAACCATTGCCACAAAAAAGGCCACATTGCCAGAGTCTGCCAGGCCGCGCACAACTCAGCACAAAAGGTTCCTTCCTTTTCCCATTCTGGGCCTCAAAGGCAAGTACTAAATTGTCACACTTGCTACCATGCTAACCACACCTGTCACTCTATTAGTAAAATAACACTTTCCATTTTATTAGAAGGTAAACCTTGTCGTATGGAGGTTGACACAGGGTCAGCGCTCTCAATCATCTCTTGGAGCACCCTCAAGAAAATCCAGCCCAGACTATCCAGAAACCAGCTCCAGAAGTGCCAGATCTCCTTGAGGGATTATCAGGGAAAAGACATTCCAGTGCTCGGCAAAGGCAAGTTCCTTGTTAATTTTAAAGCTTTTAAAGGCCACCTGCCTCTAGTGGTAGTTAACGGCAACCTCCCCAGTCTTCTGGGGCTTGATTGGTTCCCCCACCTCGGCCTAGGGTTAACAGGAGTCCATGCTGTCTCAGCTTCTGACACTGACTCCTTATTTACTGACTACTCAGACGTATTCAGCAATGAGTTGGGGTGTTATAATGGTACCCCCATCTCGTTTGCAGTTGACCCCCAAGCGGTTCCAGTCCGGCTGAAACCGCGTAGAGTCCCATTCGCCATTCGGCCTAAACTGGACGCAGAACTCGATAAATTATTAAAGCAAGGGGTCATTGAGCCGACAGACTTTGCCAAATGGGAGACACCAATTGTCACACCCCTTAAAAAGGATGGCAGCCTGAGAATTTGTTCAGATTACAAAACAACAATCAACCGCTTTCTACAAGTTAGCGCGTACCCAGTCCCGGTCATTCAACATTTATTGCATACCTTTGAGCCTGGCAACATTTTTGCCAAATTGGACATGTCACAAGCGTATCAGCAGTTCCCTGTTGACAACCAAACAGCCGAACTGCAGACCATTGTGACCCACAGGGGTGCCTTCCGGTGCAAGCGTCTCCAGTTTGGCGTAAGTGTTGCCCCGGGCATCTTCCAATCCCTCATGGAGCGTATACTACAGGGCCTCCCTGGCGTAGTACCCTACTTCGACGACATATTGGTCTCGGTCAGGGACAGACCCCAACTTTTCCAGAGAGTCAGAGCAGTGTTAGACAGGTTCAGACAGCATGGCCTCAAATTAAAAAAGGAAAAATGTGCCATTGCCACTAGACAGGTGGACTTTCTGGGCTATAGAATTGACGCCTCAGGCATTCACCCCCTAGAGTCCAAGGTCAAGGCAATTCATGAGGCACCCACGCCAACCACTAAAGCCGAGCTACAAGCCTTTTTGGGATTATTGAACTTTTATGCATCATTTCTACCTCACAAAGCATCGGTAGCAGACCTCTACACAGGCTCTTAGATAAAAAAGCACCTTGGCACTGGGGACACAAGGAAGACACCGCTTTTTGCGCAGTCAAGTCACTGCTCACATCTGACGCAGTCCTTATTCAATTTGACCCACACCTTCCACTGGTACTAGCCGCGGATGCATCCCCTTTTGGGATTGGTGCTGTATTAAGCCATAGACTACCCAACGGCTCTGAGGCACCGATCGCCTTCTTTTCTAGAACGCTCTCAGAAACAGAGCGTAACTATAGTCAGATAGACAAGGAGGCTTTAGCCGCAGTGGCCGCGGTTAAGAAATTTCATGAATTCCTATTTGGCCACAACTTTGAGCTAATCACGGACCACAAACCTCTCCTGGGTCTTCTTTCCGGAGACAAGCAGACTCCCCAAGTGTTGTCTCCCAGAATGATGAGGTGGACTTTATTCCTGGCGGCTTACTCGTACAAGCTCATCCACCGCCTAGGAAAAACGTTAAGCCACGCAGACGCCCTCAGCCGCTGCCCCCTGCCAGCTCCAGCAGAAGACCCGGCCCCGGTCCACGCCATCTTTGATGTCACCGAGCTCGACCTTCCTGTCACCGCTCTCGACATCGCCACCAAATCCAAGATGGACAAAACCATCGCCCAGGTACTGGACTGGGTGAGGAGGGGGTGGCCGGGCTCTAACCTCGCAGCCGAATTCACACCTTTTAAGACCTGTCAACAGGAGCTGTCTAGCATACAGGGCTGCCTGTTGTGGGGCACCTGGGTTGTTATTCCGGCCTCACTTCGCACACCAGTCTTAGAGGCACTTCACGAGGGCCACCCGGGCATCGTCCGGATGAAGGCGTTGGCACGGAGCTACGTCTGGTGGCCTGGCTTGGACGACGACATCGTCAAGTGGGTAAGCTCATGCCAACCCTGCCAGGAATCCAGACCTTCCCCTCCAGTCACCACCCCCACAAAGTGGGAGAGCGCCAACGCGCCTTGGTCAAGGCTACACATTGACTTAGCGGGTCCAATACACGGCAAAACCTTTTTGGTGGTCGTAGATTCATACTCAAAATGGATCGACGTGGCCCAACTATCCACGACCACCACGTTAGCAGTTACCAAGGCTCTAACTCGCCTATTCGTAACACACGGGCTACCAGATACCATTGTTTCGGATAACGGCCCCCAGTTTGCCTCAACAGAATTTAGCCGTTTCGCCACAAATCTTGGCATCCGACATATCTTCACGGCCCCCTTCCATCCTGCCAGCAACGGACTGGCAGAGCGAGCCGTTAGGTCCACAAAAGAAGCGTTGGCCAGATTCAGCAAAGAAGATTGGCATCACAGACTCTCCGTTTCTTGCTTAGTCAACACTCGACCCCTTGCATGGTCACCAACAAATCCCTGCTGAACTTCTAATGGGTAGACGCCCAAGAACTGTGTTGGATAGGCTCCACCCTCACTATTGCCCTGACACCCCTCTCGCTTCAATGACGGGGTCAGAGATTTTGTCTTGCAGGAACATGTATTTGCAAGGAACTATGCCGGAGACCCACTGTGGATTCCAGGAGTGATAGTAGCCATCACCGGCCCCCGGTCGTACCGAGTCCAGCTGGAAGACGGCCGCATCTGGAGAAGACACCTGGACCAGCTAAGGAAGCGACAGGGTACCTTCGCCAGCGTCGGATCATGGGCTCAGGTCGACCCTCAGGTGCTACACCAAGCTCCGTCGTAGACCATGCCAGAGCCTCTACACCACCGCCACCCGGACCAGAGGAGCTGGCAGTAGACCGGGACTGCCCGATGGGTCCGCTACCGGCACCAGTAGACGGGGCCACGACATCGCCAACCAGAAGCACTGCACCGGTGCCTGTGCAACCCTCAGAGCAAGGCTGCACCCCATCACCAAACCCACCGGGTTCCTTGAACTCTGAGACACTTGGTAACTCACCGGAGTTACGACGCTCGGGGCGCCAGCACAGACCGCCCGCTTATTTAAGTGACTATGCGTGTTCGCATCTGGGGGGAAGGGGTGTTATGTCCCTGGAACTTGCCAAAGTCCCCACCCAGGTCCGTTCATGCTGCGGGGGCGTTTGCTGCCCCTCATTGGCTGGCCTCCCTCGACAGCCGGCTATAAAAGCCAGCTGCAGGGTCCGGCCAGTCGCTGATCACTGTGAGCCTGCTCCAGGCAGAGCTAACACGTTCAGTCCTTTATTGCTACAATAAAGTCTTGTTGCATCCATGCCCTGGTCTAGCCTCTCATTGCTCAACTACAACACTGACCATCTTCATATTCTAATTGTACATACAGAGACATTTGGGATTACTGTTATGTTTTGGAACTGGGCATCGTTTTAGCTTACAAATGCCAGTCAGACCATTTCCCTAGCCTGCCAAGCTCAAATCACGCTGCAAGGGCCTTACCCAGGCAATACGTTACACATTATCTACCTACAAAGAACACAACTAGATGATTTAACAAGACACAATCTGATTTACAGTGACCCAAATAAAATAAGATCTGTGGTACTTCTTGAGTTCAGAATTCTCACACCCAGGTTTAAACTTTAAAGGAAATACATATTTGCTCTAATCCCATTAAGGTTCTCAACCTCTTTGCCTCTTATTTTTTTTTCTCATTTTGGACAGAACAGAAGTTCAGGTAGTCTTCATCCACTCTTTTCCTGCTTCCTAAATCCCTTTTGAGGCTTGGGATATATGTGCTACGGAATAAAATCTATAATTGGTAGCTATGATCTATAATAAGGATACTTGTGGAAAAACAATTCATTTGAATTGGTTTAGAAAATATTTATTTATTTGGTTTATGTATAAGGTCTTAGTACATGACTCTGGGCAGCTCACAACATTAAAACAAAACAAGATACAAATAAATTAGAAATAAAACACAGTAGCTGGAAAATCATAAAAATGCTCTCAACACAACCAGGAAACAGACCCCAGGCTCGGGGGTGGGTTACGAAAGGGTTAACTACCGGCTTCCCTGCCCGCTGTGAGCCGCCTGTAAATTGTCATAAATCATCATTAGCATGCTGCCTGCAGAGAAGCAACCTTTGAAACAGCCCTCTTTTCTTGTTTTTTTAACTGCAGCTGTGGCTCGTGCGGCAGCTGAAGTTGAAAAATCAGGAAATAAAGATCAGGTAAGAGCCCAGGTGGGCGGGTGGGCAAAAACATCAGCAGACATAGAACCGATTCTATGTCTGCTGCTCTTCAGAGCTACCAATTCTACAGAAGTGGACAGAACCGGTAGAAACCCACCCCTGCCCAGCCTATTTAAGCCTTGAATCCAATCTCCTACTTTGTAAAGGAATCAAGATTAAAGCCTTCATGACAGGCAGCTTTAATCATCAGGCTGCAAACTCTTATTCAGTCTCTTCTCTATTCTAAGTTCATTCTGACATGCACTGTTTCCTTACTGGTATTGCTAAATATATGCTGATAAATTTCTATTTCATAAACAAAAAGTCTTGTTTCATTATTAAATGTCATTGTTTTCATCCCTTTTCTCTAAATCTATCAAAGTAAAATTTAATTTTGCCTTCTGAAATGTTAAGTACCCTACCCAATTTTATATTATTGTAAACCTGTCAAGCATTTCCTCCATCTCCTCCTCTAAATTATTAATCAAATATTGAACAATACAGGATCCAGATTTTGAACCTAGTGATACTCACTTGATACTTCTTTACAAATTCATCAGAACCCATTGACAAGCATTTTTTAACATGATTTCCATCTCCTTTTCCTACTGCCAGGACACAAGTAAATAACTTCCAAGAGAAAGAGTGCTTGAAGAAATCTCTCACCACGTATTCCTATGTCTCACAGAGATTCATGTAGAAGTTCCATGGTACCTTTTCCCCAAGTTGCTTGTCATAACCAGCAATTTTAACGATACCTACAGTGAAATAGTATGTGTCTGATATCAAAGGTTTCCAGATATCCATTGGGGATACCTACAAGGATACAGCAGGTTTATTTGTATGGTTAATTACTCAATAGATAGACTTCAAGGGGATTTAAAAGGCTCATCTGCAACAGTCCTGTTTTTCTCCTCTGTACAGTTTTAGTCGTATATTGTAAACCTAGCTTAGGACTACTGTAGCAGTTCAGATAGAATTACTCAAGTCCATGTGCCTTATACTGGTAGCAGAGATGCTATTCAGCAGGTTCTGACCAGTTTGGGAGAACCAGGAGTGGAAATTTTGAGTAGTTCAGAGAACCAGCAAAATCTCTAGCTGGAGATTTTACAGTATCCTTCCTCTGCCACACCCACCAAGCCACGCCCACAGAACCAGTAGTAAAAAAAATTGAATCCCATCACTGACTGGTAGTGAATAATAATAATAATAATAATAATAATAATAATAATAATAATAATAATAATAATAATAATGATAAACATATATGTATTAATTTTCAAGTAAGGATAATATATCTCTGAAGTTTGTTTAATGTTAGATCTGGGCCCCGAACTGAGAGTTTGAGGGAACCGAGGTTTGACAACTCATTTTAAGAAACAGGAGGGAAGGCGCATGCTACAAGGCATCCTTCTGCTCCTCTCTTGCAGCTTTTTTCATTTGCTTTTTACCCAAATGATTTGCAAATTCTGCTACCTCCATATAAGCTTCTCTAATCTGTCTGGGTGGAAAAACAGTCCATCTCAGTATGTGAATGTTGACAGTGTCTTCCATATCTTATCCATTCATCTTCTTTACAAATCAGATAAAATAGATAGCTGATATATTTAAGAACAACTGCTCTCATTTCTGAACAATGTGGTGAGTCTTTTTTTATGATAGGGAGGGAGGGAGGGAGAAAGAGAGGGAGATTCTTTGAAAATGGGTAGTGGGTTCCACCTGCATTAATTTAGTCACATGAATGCTTTTCAAATAGAAAAAAAGGTTAATTTTTTTTTAAATCATTCATCTTTAAATGTTGAATTCCTTCACTTGATCTGATCAGGCCCTTTTTCTTGACTTTACTTCCTTTGGAAACAATTTATCCCCAAGATCTAGATGGTCTGCTGCCAGACAAAGAAGAAAAAGACCCAACAATTTCTGGATTTGGCAGAAAACAACTTTACAAATGTCTACACATTCCAGATGGATTCTGTATTGCACTGCCAAACAGCCTATTGCTTATCCTAGCCTGACTATGGCATTTCATTCCATTTCAGAAAAATTTTAGGGGCAAATTTTTAATCAGGAATATTTATTCTCTACTTTCTTATTAAAATATATGGAAATTACACAAATGATAGCTAGCTAGCTAGCTAGATAGATAGATAGAATGGTTTCTTTTTTAGGCAAGTGTGATTGGACACACAAGGAATTTGTCTTGGTGCATATGCTCTCAGTGTACATAAAAGAAAAGATACATTTGTCAAGAGTCAAGAATCATAAGGTACAATACTTAATAATAGCCATAGATCAGATCCATATCCTGGGAGCATTGTCTGCAGGTACTTTAAAAGTTTTACAAGATGGCCAAGACATACCCTCTATTTTAGAAAAAAAAGATTATCATCTTTATAGTAGCAGCATCAGGATTTTAAACAAGGACCACCCATCCCATCCGCACTCCTTCCAGCAACATCATTCCATTGCTGTCAATGTATGGCCCTCAATGAATCTTTATCCACTTGTGCTCGTGATGACCCAAAGTATTCTGGCAATGGGTCAAAGAGAAGTGGATCATGTTTCCACTGAGCTTCCTCTGAGTCACAGTTCATTCTGAAAAATAGTGAAAAAAATGACACTAGAAAAATAAATATCTATAAGAAAGTTGCTAACTCTTAAAAATTACTTTGATAATTTTTTCAGTTTCTTAAATTCAAGGAAAACAGTAATCAGAACAAATCAGTTGTATTTGTGGCTTTATTTTTCAATAGCCCAAGCATTACCCACTTGCTTCCTCTGTTTCTCACACTCATGATGGTGGTATAAATGTGAGAGAACTACCCTAAAGAATATTAATAAGACAGTCTTTTTAAAAAAAATTAATACTTCCTTTCTTTCCATCTTTGCTTAGCTCTGCAAATCCTGCTCATGAATGGATTTCAAGCCTACCCTGTAAAAAGCTGACTATTTATATATCTGATTCTTTAAAAGCAATTAGGAATACAAAGCAGATGGTACGGCATTGTAGATTTCCCCTTTCATATTGCTTAAACACTAGAGATCAATAAGTCTAATATAAACAGATGATTTCCATAGCAGGGTTTTATAATTAGCTGGCACTGAATGTGTCCAAACTCTAAAATAATTAGCAGAAGCATGTGGCACACCATTAAAACCTTGTGGCTTGTCTGCATTTACATTTATAATTATTAAAGTTAATTATGATGCTTGTGGTATGGTTCCAAGCTCCTTTACAAGTTAGATTAATTTTTTTCCAGTCTTAGTTTTGCCTGTTCAGTCACCTTCTCTGAGCCCTCAGTGAAAATTCCCCAGCAACTTTATAGCAGTGGCAGGGGGCAACAAAGGGTCTTTCTTTTAATGCTAGACAGCTGTTGTTCTGACCAACAGTCCAACATTTTAAAGAGAACATGGCACAAGAGAGACAGGGTGTATTCTAGTCTGATCATGTTGTTCCCATTAGAAATTAATGTGTTTAAACCCTGGTTACACTTGGGCTTCCTACTCTTTGAATTAGAATAAGAAGGAATTTGGAATATGGTGAAAACAAAACAAGGAACCAGAGATGTATTGGGCGCGGACACCTAAGTGTAGGAGTCTCCTCTCCCAAATGCAGTGGTGGGATTCAATTTTTTTTTACTACCAGTTCTGTGGGCATGGCTTGATGGGTGTGGCTTGATGGGCATGGCAGGGGAAGGATACTGTAAAATCTCCATTCCCTCCCCACTTCTGGGGGAAGGTTACCACTAGTTCTCCGCCCTACTCAAAATTTCTGCTACCGGTTCTCCAGAACTGGTCAGAACCTGCTGAATACCACCTCTGCCCAAATGTCTCTTTCATGACTAAGGTTTCATGTACTTATTCCCAAAGACCAGTTATACCTCTGTTTATAACAATCCCAGGAACTCTTCTTTGAAAAATGCACAGCTTTTTCCTACTGTTCCATACAAAGTTCAGCATTTTCCCCCTCCTCTATTGATGCCTCTTTATGACCTTCCCACTTTAGATATTGCCAGATGAATCCTGGATCAGCACAGGTTGGCGAGAACTATTCTGTTTGGTATTTGCTTTGAAAACTAAAAGGGATGCATGGAGGAGTGGAGAGCTTTAAAAACATCCAGTATAAATTCTTCTCTAAACTTGAGCTATTTCTAGAGTTGGGAAGAAATTCTTCACCAAATATATGGTCTGGAAAAAATATAAATTTCCATGAATTTTTCCATAGGAAGAAAGAAATTCTCCTTAAAATGTTATTGAAATATGGGAAGTCAGGAACGGATGATTACTCAAGGGGAAAAGGATACCTCTTAAGTAACTAAATTATACCTGTGAGAATGTCTCTTGTCTTTCAAAATAAATTTCAAAAATAAATAATCTTTCATCAAATTGTATGAGAGCCGGTTGCAAAAAAATGTAATATTGCTGCTTTTTCATTTCTAGAAGCTTTTTTTTACTATCCCATTCAGCAGAATATTGCTTTTGTGTTTGGATTTTTGTCTTGGTTGTAGACTTATAAAGAAAATGAAAGTTGGGGATCCTACCTGTGGATAGCACAAAATATTAGACAAAATATTTCAGAACAGTTAAACTTTTAATTGCATATCATCCAGAAGCACTAAACCTTGTATGTTCCAGATGTGTTAAGCTACAAAGGGCCTCAGAGGCACCCGAAAGCCAGTTAATGAAAATATCACCAAGATAACAAAAGAACTCCTGTATTAAATTTTAATAAAGTTCAAAAGAAAGAATGAATTTTTTGGCTGAATCATCATGCCAAAGTACCTTTACTCCCTTCCCCATCTTGTATGTCTCTCCAGACAATTGAACCATAGTTTCCAGCAGCTTAATAGTAGCATAGATAATACTCATGGATCAGGAAAACTGTAGACCAAAATATTTGGAAAGAACAATGTTATGGAGACAATTATTTTATATGCTATTCTGTTTCTTTATGGAAATCATGGAAGAATCCTTTTAAAAAAATATCATAGCAAAATCTCAAAAAGTTAATTAATAATAGAACATCTATAGTCTAAACAGGAAAGATATCATATCTGGAAACAAGGAAGAAATGAAACATAACAAGCGCAATTAAGACAATTGGACAAAATTCTCCTATTGTTAGGGGGAATAGGTGCTTCAGGTGCATCCATTCCTAAGTGATGGAATTTTATATATCCTATTTCATGGCATTACTTGCTCCATAACAACTATATGTTATTCCATACATTCCTTTGTTCTTTAGTCTGGAGGTAATTTTAAAATGTTATGAAGTCTCATACATACATTTAGATAATACAAATCCCAAAGTGACATTATCATGAGACATGTTGGTACAGTGGTTAGAATGCTACTTCTGCTACCTGCTGGGGGCAAGATGCTGACTCTGTAAACTGCTTAGAGAGAGCTGTAAAGCACTATGAAGCAGTATGTAAGTCTATTGTTTTTGCTATCATCAGTAATTTCAAGAAACTATATATTTTTAGTTTTTCTATGCTAAAACTTTTCCTAAAGACAGAAACTGGATGCAGTCAGATAAATAAAATCAAACTTTCGCAGCTGAATGTGTACATATATTAACAGCAGAATCCAGCAGTAATTTAATCACCAAATTAAGTCATGTGGAATTCATAGCAGAGACCGAACATTATTGTTACATACATTATTACAGAATCTAATTTATACATTCAACAATGATTTATAAAATATTTTTTTTCTATTTTATTCTTTCTGAGTCATAAATATAAGCCACCTGTAGTCATCTAAGAGTTGGGTACTTCCAAATCTTATTTTAAAAATAAAATAATAATACTAAATTGGCAAGACACAAAAGTGCCTGCAAATATCAATAGCTCTCCATTTATTTATTACTTGTACGTTTTAGATTTGGGAAGTACTTGATTTTGTGTTACAATCTAATGACATTTCAGTTAATAGATTAGATCTATTACTTTCACTTCATTATGCATTATTTTAATTTACACATTCTTTATTATTATTTAATTATGTCAGATATTTTAAATTTTAATTTCTGACTCTTGTTAAGAAAGTTATCAAAATGGCAAGATGCAAATTTTCTAAATAGGGAGTTTTTTCCATCCCAGCCCAGCCAAACTGTCTCCTTTTGAAAACAATATTGCACATCAGTATTCTTCAAGTAACAGCATGTCTATCAGACAGTTGCTGGCTCTCATTCCTATTTTCTCCAGCTCCAACCAGGCCTGGAGATGTTTGGAATGTGACAAGGTAGCAGCAATCCTGCCAAGTTTGGTTGGCTAGCAAATTTATTTTCTTGTCCTAAACTGATGATAAAATTTTCATGATGTGAAGTTCCAGCAGGCCCAAGTGCTGCCCACCTAGAGCTGGAGGTGTGAAACTAACCACAGCCAAAAGTGCCATAAGGAAACAGTCCTTCTGCTAAGTATGCTGATCTTGCAAAATGATTCACTCTGATCTGCCCTTCCCTCCAGTAATGTTATGCTTACCTTCCCTCACCCCGCCCCACAGTTCATTCTGAACCTGTGGACTGTTTCATAAAATAGATAGCATCATTTTACAACTATTACTTTTATTTCTCCAGTCTAAGACCCCATAGAACAGGGGTGTCAAACTCAAGGCCTGGGGGCCAAATCTGGCCCATGGGGTGCTTAGATCTGGCTCGTGAGGTTGCCTTGGAAACAGCAAAGGACTGGCCTGCAGTGCCCACCCCAGCTCCCGAAGTCAAACACAATCCTGATGTGCCCTCAATGAAATCGATTTTGACACCCCTGCCATAGAACATAGAATAACAGAGTTGGAAGGGACCTTGGAGGTCTTTTAGTCCAGCTCCCTGCTCAAGCAAGAGACCGTATACCATTTCAGACAAGTGGCTGCCCAATCTCTTTTTGAACGCCCTCAGTGATGGAGCACCCACAACTTCTGAAGGCAAGCTATTCCATTGGTTGATTGTTCTCACTGTTAGGAATTTCCTCCTTAGTTCTTGGTTGCTTCTCTCCTTGCTTAATTTCCATCCATTGTTTCTTGTCTTGTCTTTTGGTGCTTTGGAAAATAGTTTAACCATGGCACACATTATAATGGTCTCGTCATGACCCTGGTGGAGACTGACTCTGAGGGAGAGGAGGAACAGCCAACAGGGAGTGGAACTGTGGTTCTGGAGATTGTGGAAGAGGCTGGGGAAGGGCAGAAGCTGGCTGAGCAGTCAGAGGAAGACCCAGGCCCATCCCTTATCCATCCTAGGGCACGCAGGGAGGAGAGGATCAGGGAGAGACATGGTCTACTTGGGAGAAGAGGGCCTTGATCCTCTTCATGGACTGCAGCTGTGATAACTGCATAAAAGTTTGGACCTGCATAGTGGCGAAACAAAGCGTGTTTTATTTTGGTCTGAAGTTATCCTTCCAACAGACTGTGCCTTGTTATCTCCTTGAATTTGGTAAATACTTCTTCTGTTCCGTTGTGGAAATTTTGTCATTGTAGTTTGTTTGGTTTTTTATTTCACCTCCATCTGCTCATTAAGTTTAGACTGACTATTTTTGAGTACGTTTTATCTCCAAATGAGTATTATTGAACAGCGGGGCCAAGTTGGAGACATTAAAGGACATTTATTTATGTTTTGGATTTAGTTACATTTGTGTTACACTCTGGGTCATCACAGGTCTTTAAAGATTTTAGTTGATAGTTATGTTATTGTTAGTTATGTTGTTATTAAGATGTAAAATACACTGTCTGAGCTTTCAAGAAATGGTGAGTTAAGCAGGGGTTGAACTCCATTTTTCCCCGAACACCATCACTCTACTAAGCAAATAATTCCCTCAACACTGTCAAACAATTTACTAAGTCTGTATTACTATTATTATTACTATTAATCCTCCCATCCTTTATTTCACCCATCTCCTCCCACTTATGACTGTATGACTATAACCTTATTGTTTGTATCCTAATGATTTTTATTGACTGTTTCCTAGTATGATTTGATTGCTTATTGTACCCTATGACTATTATTAAGTGTTATACCTCATGATTCTTGACTCTTGATGAATGTATCTTTTCTTTTATGCACACTGAGAGCATATGCACCAAGACAAATTCCTTGTGTGTCCAATCACACTTGGCCAATAAAGAATTCTATTCTATTCTATTCTATTCTATTCTATTCTATTCTATTCTATTCTATTCTATTCTATTCTATTCTATTCTATCCATGGCCAAGAGTCCCTTGTAAATCCATAAGATGTTAAGTTATATAATCAGATCAAATGAATGGCACACACATTTTATTAATGTATCTATTAATGTATCTGCATATGTTCTTGTTGGGGGGCATATGAAAGTAGCAATGCATAGGTTGGTGATAAATGTATATTATACTCCAGTGAATGGGAATAATGGGAGAACTAGAGATGAGTTTTGAGGAAAAAAAGTTGTGCCATATTCTAAATTAGCACACCCCAGGAGGCAAAATTACTCTAATAGATGACCTGAATGCATCAATGGGAACAAGACAAGTGAGTACAGAAACAATTATTAGGGCATTGAGAAACTCCAGGATAAATGGGAATGGTATCTGTTTAGCAAAATGTCTTTTTGTTTTGCATGCATATTTTATGTAAGATTATTTATACATACCCATGCAAAGGAATGAGTATAAATTTAGAAGCATGATTGATTTGGTTGTTTATTATGAAAGATTAAGAAAATTAATGAAGGATATAAGATTGATCAGATCTTATAAAATTATTTTCAAATAATTTTATTAAGAATTATAAATGAGGAGAATAAAAGTCAATATAAACTACAAAAATACAAACAAAAATAGAGAAGAAATAAAAGGAGGAGGAGAGTGCGAGTGAAGAAAAAGGGAAGGAGAAAAAAAAAGTAGTAACTTACCTCTTGATCCCAGCAGATAAAAACAATTTTAATAGTTAAGTTTTACTCATTGTCTGTAAATAAAAAATTATCTTCCCCTTACAGCTAATCTCTTAGGTAAGGAAAAGAAAGTCCAAATGCTAAATTCATCAATCAATCTTTGTCAGCAGAAGTTCACTAAGGGCAACCATATATAACTATAATCTTTTTTTAACCCTGGTGAAACAAGCCAATCTTATAAATCTTCCCTGGTTTTTTAAAATTATTCTTTAACATATTCAGAGAATGATAACCTTCTATGCACCAATTCCACCCACACATTTTATAATTTTGTAAACAACAAACTAAAAGACTCAAGGTCCATCCCACCCCTGAAAGGATCTAATGGCAAAGACTGCAACAACAACACCATCAAAGCAAACCTCTTTAACACATTCTTTGGCTCAGTATTTGTAAACAGCAATGGATCGTTCCCAGTATTTCCTAGCCGAACCACAGAAAACTACAATGATCTAATACATATCGATTTTACAGAAGACAATGTTGAAAAAGCACTATGCAATCTAAAACCATTTCTATCTATTGGACCGGATGGAATATGTGCCTACTTCTTAAAAAAGCAATCCATTGACATAGCCAAACCACTAAGCATAAACTTTGAAAAATCTTTCAGGACCAGCTCCTTGCCTAACCTATGGTCACAAGCCATGGTCATCCCCATCTTTAAAAAGTGAGACCCCAGCCTAGTTGAAAATTACAGACCAATCTCTTTATGCTGCATCACCTGTAAAGTCATGGAATCAATTATTAACCAATCCATTATTCTCCACTTAGAGACAAACAACCTAATAAACAATTTGGTTTCAGAAAAAAACTGTCCTGTAATCTGCAACCCTTACACTGCAAAAACATATGGACTACAGAACTCGATCAGGGCAAAACAATAGACGCAATCTATATAAACTTCTGTAAAGCCTTTAATTCAGTGGTACATGACAAACTACTCCTAAAACTAAAATCTTATGGTATCTCTGGACAACTGCATAACTGGATAGAAGCATTCCTGTCAGACAACAAAGGGTCAGAATTGGGAGTGTCCTATCCAATTCTGTACCTGTCAATAGTGGTGTCCCCCAAGGCAGTGTTCTAGGACCAACTCTCTTCATACTCTACATAAATGACCTCTGTGATCACATTAAGAGCAATTGCGTTGTCTTCGCTGATGATGTAAAGCTGTTCAATACCACAGACAATACTGCTACCCTTCAAAAAGATCTTGATTATGTATCAGAATGATCAAACAAATGGCAGCTTCAAATCTCAACAAATAAATGCTCTGTCTTACATATTGGCAAAAAAAAAATCAGAAAATAAAATACAAGCTGAATAGTCAAGACCTTGTTGATGATCCAAGCTCTGTAAAGGACCTTGAAATACTCATCTCTAATGATCTAAGTGCTAGAGCCCACTGTAACTACATAGCCAAAAAGGCATTAAGAGTTGTTAACCTAATCCTACGTAGCTTTTTCTCTGGTAATATCACACTAGAGCATACAAAACATTTGCTGGACCAATACTCGAATACAGCTCATCAATCTGGAACCCACATTATGTATCTGATATTAACACAGTTGAGAAAGTCCAGAAATATTTCACAAGAGTTCTCCCCTCCTCTACTCATTGCAGAATACCTTATGCCACCAGACTTGAAATTCTAGACCTAGAAAATGTAGAACTATGCCGCCTTCGGTCGGTATAGTATAGTATATAAAATCATACATTGCAATGTCCTACCTGTCAATGATTACTTCAGCTTCAACCATAACAACACAAGAGCACACAATAGACACAAACTCAAGGTTAACTGCACCAAACTTGATTGCAGGAAATACAACTTCAGCAACAGAGTGGTCAATGTCTGGACTACTCTACCTGACTCTGTGGATTCTTCCCCAAACCCCAAAAACTTTAACCTTAGACTGTCTACTATTGACCTCACCCCTTTCCTTAGAGGTCTGTAGGGGTCATGCATAAGCGCACCAACGTGCCTACTGTCCCTGTCCTATTGTTTCTTTTATTTTTCTTATATGGAGCCATTTCATGTATTCATAACTATGTATATACTTATACCCATTATCTTGTAAGCGATTGACAAATCAAAATAAATAAATAAAATAAAATAAATGTCCCAAAGGTAGTTTACTACTCATCTGTGTTTCAAAGCAAAAATCCTTCAGAACTTTAACACATTTATTTTGTATAAATCAGTAACATATATTTTTCAATTGTCACTTCTAAAAAAGTCCTTCCAAATCTTAGCAGAGCTCTTTTGAATATCCGGAAGAAATAAATTATCCAAATCAGTTTCTTGTGTTAATGTGTCCATCTCCTTTTGGGAATGAGTCATCCATCACATCCATTTGTATTGCATTTAAATCCCCCTTCAAATTAATTTTATAGCCATCCATTGCAGCTCATTCTTATTTTACAACTTTATGAGAATGGGCGCTGTCAATTTTACCAAGTATTACCATCTGCCCAAAGGTTTGGCTGAACAGTATTCAAAATTTTACACTAAGGATTTTTGCTCCATTTTCTTCATCTGGCTCTAGTGTCCAGCAAAACTGATGTCAACACTTCAGGGTAGATTAGATAAGGAAACAAACACACCTGCAAGACTAGAACAATACTTTATTGAGGTAGGCTACTATAATACAATCTTGCAAGCCTGATGGTGTTTTACATTTCCTCCCATTTATATCCCAAAGAATCAGAAAGGAGCTTGCCTGAGTCTCTTCCAAATGCTATTTTGGAATTATTTAGCCTTCTTTGTTTATATTATAGAACTTGCTTATTTCCCTCAAGGTCATCACCCTGATTCTCTGTACAAGATGAAACTGTGCAAGAACTTTCCTGGCCACAGTTGTTACATGCTCCCCAAGCAGGAACTAATACTGTAATCCAAGATCTCCAGATTGCACACCAGTTCTTAGCAGATCAATAAAATCTGATTCACTACCAAAAGTCAAAGGTTTCTATAACCAAGAATAAGGAAATGTAGTTGTTTGATCTTGCTAGGCTTGAACCTGAACTGTATTTACCATCAAATTCCTTATGATGCATAACTGAGGGAGAGTTCAAGATCCAGGTGCTACCGTGGTGTGGGGTGAGCTCCTGTCCTTTGTGCCAGCTCCTGCCAGGGACAGAAAAGGAGCTCTCAACTGGGCATCCCCTAGGCAATGGTGATGTCAGCAGCTAATCCTTTAATTCTGGAAGTGATATTCCATCACTGAGTGCAATGTGATTCAGGCAGTAATGTGATAATACCAGATCCTGAAACACAACTTTCCACAGCAATCTCATGTTGGAGGAATGACAATGTGGGTTTTGAGACAGCCATCACATCAAGGGCTTAAGACTGGACTCTCTAGCCTCACCAACATCAATTGAAACTGTATGTAGGGAGAGAAATAGAATGGCCAGCACACTGTGCCACTCACTTCCAGTCTCCACAGCTAGTTTTGAAGGATACAATGATCACTGTTATCAAAGGTCACTGAAAGGTTTAGTAGAATATAGTAACAAAATGTCAAAGAATGGAACTTAAATAAATGCTATGAATGTTAGTATGCAAGCAAAAGTGATAAAAGTCAGTTGTTTCTTAAGAAGCAAAATATGATGCTCTGAATATTGATTTGTTTCCCATCTCAGCCACCTATTGCCACCTTCACCCCATCAAAAATTGTCACTGGATAGTAATATCCATGGCCTTAGAAAATATCTTGCCTTGAATAAGGAGAACATTACTTTATCTCCAAACAATTATAACATCACGTCTGGCACTGGCTTCAAAACATGCCTCAGCTACCCACATTATTTATGACCACAACTTTTTAATGACATATTAAAATTATCTATTTCTTCCAGACATTCCAGAGGTTACAAGTCCAAGTATATGTGAATTCTATACTGGCACCAATCTCATCCATACTGATGACAAGAAACCTGCCTTACATGAAGAAGCCCAATTTGACAGAGGTAGCTAAAATCTGTCCTTTGAGAACAGTAATGGCATTTTATTCCTGATGAAAATGAGCTAAACCAATAATGCTTTAGTAAATGAGAAAGCATATAGAATAGCCCATGCTATTTCCAGGAGAAAATGTTAATTGCATTTTTTAAAAATTGTATAGAAAAAGAAAGTTCTTATAGAAAAGGAAACTAAAACACCTGGTGGATTCTCAGGTGTTTGGCTTCCAGGGAGAAATGTTGCAGAAGAGATTTTGAGTTTCAAAATCTAGTATCTCGATTCCTTGTTCCTTTGTTCTATAAATGTCAGAAACTGATGCAGGGAGATGCATATTATCGTGTCATATCTATTCATAGCAAGTCTTATTTAATACAGAAGTGGCTATTTTCTTTATCCTTTTTTCTACATCAGTTTTGTCCCTTCTATATCACTCCCTTTTTGCAATAGATGAAAAGTAGCGCTCCCCTTCTTGTCCAAAGCTTTTCTATAGCACCAATACCCATGAAACAATGAGACAAATACAAGTATGAGCCTGTACTTAAGTCTGTGAAAGTGAAAATGTTGTTATATTTCTCATATACAAAAGGAAAGTTGCAAGGTAAAGGGAAAACCTACACAAGGATTTATTTGTTCTACATAATAGCAACTTGTAGAACTTGTAGATGAACTTGTGTACTTTGGAGAAATATTGATTGAAAGTAAAAATGGTGGAGAAATTCTAAGATATACAAATGTTGGTAGAAAGATACTGAATAGTATGAGGTCTATTGTGAGGAATGAATATATGTTGAAAAAAAATTAAAATAGCTGTGTATAGAACTGAGAGTAAGGTATGCAATGGGAGTTGAGTACTTAAAAATATGTCTGATAAAAGAAGAAAAAAATAGTCAAGAATTCATACTTGGTAAAGGAGTTTAGTTTGAATGCAAAGTTATGCAACAAGTATAGACAAAGGACAATGAGATTATTTGATCATACAGACAAAACATTGAAGATTCACTCTCAAAACAGATATATGAAGTGAGAGTGAATGAATTGAGTGTAAAGGAATGATAAAAAATGTAGCTGATTGAAATTGATGAAATTCTAAAAGTGAGGAGTTTAAAGAACAAAAGACTACATATGAAATAGTGAAGGATGATCATGGAAGTGGGTTGACTTACAAAGAAGAAATATGGTGAATGGTGTTATTGAAAACTAATTTTATCTAAGTGTCCTTTTATTTTGTATGTCTTCATTTTCTTTTCTTCTCTATTTTTTACTCTTTTTCTGTGTTTTGCATAATGTTGCCAACCCTGGAATGCTGATGCATAAATATCTATGAATGTATATATCTATGTATGACTTCTTATCCCAAATCTATGAAACATGAGCTTACCAAACTTTTTCAGTTCATAATCACTTGCATAGAAGATATTCCTACATAGCCTTATTTTCTTTGGCAATGCTTTTTAGTCTTCTTCAGTTAAAGAGTTTGCAGATGTTTGAAGTGAATAAATATTTCTGGCACCATGGTCTCCAGTGACATAATCAGTTGTGCTTTTCTACAATGGTCTAATGTGACTCTGTGCCAAAATATACTTTTGCTTGACTCCTTTTGCTATTACAAAGAAGTCCAGCAAAATACCAAACATCAGTTATAACCTGCACACTATGGCAAAGGTGACGCATGACATTTTCTGGTCATGTAAATATTTCCAATAATGTAAGCAGTCCTAGAAGATTCAATTATGCCATATTCTTTAGATAGGTCAGCAATATTTCATATACTGTAGATCCAGGAATCTCCTGACTCTCATGTTCACCCAACATGTAAAGGTAATAGTTTTCTATTACAAAAAATAATAAATTTCTCAAGATTTGAATAAACAGATCCAAATCTTGTGAAACACAGTTTAGATAACTTTTCTACTTATTTCCTACTTCAGGATATTATAGTTTGCTAAATTATTGTTTGATGCATATAAGGTGTTTTAATACATGTCACTTTCAACCAATGTGTATTATATATTTATTAATTCCCTCAACACTGATCAACTATTTACAAAGTGTGCGCTACTATTACTGTTAATCTTCTCATCACTCCTTATCACCCATCCCCTCCCACTTGTGATTGTAGGACTGTAACTTTGTTGCTTGTATCCTTACAATTTATATTGACTGTTTCCTAGTATGATTTGATTGTTGATTGTACCCTATGACTATCATTAAGTGTTGTATGTTATGATTCTTGATTCTTAACGAATGTATCTTTTCTTTATGTATACTGAGAGTATTTACACCAAGACAAATTTCTTGTGTGTCCAATCATACTTGGCCAATAAAGTATTCTATTCTATTCTATTCTATTCTATTCTATTAAAAATAGTTCTTAGTTGTTAATTTATCAGAAATAAATTCCAGAGAGACAGAATTGGTAAATGTTGTAAAAAATATTGAATCTACATGCAAAACTATCTCTGGTTGGAATACCAATTTTTGTTGTTTATTTTTCAGGAGTTTATAAAAAAGTATTCAATAGTATTGTCTCTTTTATTGTCTCATGGGTGTTCCTCTGATTTGTTGGTATATTTGTTCATCAAATTGAAAATAGATACTGAGGCAGAGGTTGATGAAATCCATGAGTTTAGGTATTTCAATCTTCTTGTATCTGGCTAGGTCTGGTGTGCCACTGATTCATTTGCTATTTCTGGAACCATGGACATAAAAAAATACATCTGGTAATATTATGGCTTCATTTGCTGACACAGATGAGATTAAATGAACAAATATTTAAAGATTTTTAAAGAAAAAAATGTCAGCTTTTTATGAAGATTTGAACATTAAAGGGTGTACATTCATATGACTATTGGACAAAATAGACAATACACATAAGAAAAAAGATTGATCCATCTATCTCTAGTTATTAGGTTGATAATTATAATTTTAGTCCTAACATCAGCAATGTTCTACAAAATAAGCTGCTGATGTCTACAATAGCATCATCACAGTCACAGAGCTAAAAAGGCTGAAAATATTAAACATTCTTCCATATATCCAGAAAACAAGCACAAATAGGCTAAAAAAACAGCTTTTATCCCAGGACAGTAGCTCTTTTAAATTGTACCATAAATTGGCACAGTGTTGGGGGTTTTCTGTTCAATGTGTAGAGTGTGAAGAATGCGTGTTTGTGTTTATTTTCATGGTCATGATGTTCACTGAAGATAGCGTTTGATTTCATTGTACAAGGTGCAATGACAATAAAGTAAATTTGAATGAAGCAACTCCAAAGGTTCTTCTTACAACACAACTCAGGTCTGAGAAATAAAGAAGCTACCTGTCTGCTTCATGTTTCCAGAAGGACTTTTAAATGCTTTTCTCTAAACAGTTGCAGATGAGCTTTTGATTACTTATCCTCATTTCTAGTGTGTGTATTTAATTTTACATTAACATATGTTCTTCTATTTTCAGTGAGGCAAATACCGCTTTAAATCACTTTGAGGAGGAGGAGGAGGAGGAGGAGGAGGAGGAGGAGGAGGAGGAGGAGGAGGAGGAGGAGGAGGAGGAGGAGAAAGAAGAAGAAGAAGAAGGAGGAGGAGGAGGAGGAGGAGGAGGAGGAGGAGGAGGAGGAGGAGGAGGAGAAGGAGAAGGAGAAGGAGAAGAAGAAGAAGAAGAAGAAGAAGAAGAAGAAGAAGAAGAAGAAGAAGAAGAAGAAGAAGAAGAAGAAGAAGAAGAAGAAGAAGAAGAAGAAGAAGAAGAAGAAGAAGAAGAAGAAGAAGAAGAAGAAGAAGAAGAAAGAGTTACATTAATCTTTTAAAGGTTTTTCTCTCCCATATATGCAGGACAAATGCCATCAACTTCCTTTCTTTTGTAGCAACGTTTCGGCAGAATCTCATCTGCCATCATCAGGCTGGACTTTTGGATTCTTGGGCCGGATGGTGACATCCATGCTATCAGCTGTCGAGGTGACAAGTTCAGAATCTTTAACTGCTGAGCCATTGTGCCCCTACTTTTACTTATGTACTTTACTTACCTATTTACTTTTATCCATCATATATTCAAGTGAAGATTAGGGGTTTGCAAATCATGCAAGATCCAATTTAGTGAACAACTTGAATTGATTGAATGGAATAATCTACTGTAAATTCAGAAAAAGAATTGAGACTATTCACTATAGATGATGCATGCAATTCTCCATCAGATTATCAATTTATACTCAGATATGCAAAAAAATCAAGTTATCAAACTGATTTGAAGGCACTCAGTTCAATTTAGCATATTGAATCGAATCAAATATCGGATTAAAACTGCATAATCATGTGCATGTAATTATGTGAAACAATGCTGTTTCTTTCTATTAAAATTCATTTTAAAAGACCTGTACAAAAGAAAAATCAAGCAAAACAAGTTCAAGATAAAAGTCACTGTAGATTCATAACTTAATTGGTTTTAATTTCCAAACACTGTTTCTAATTAAGAAATTAGCCACTAAAATCATACAAATAAATAATTAAAATTAAAACAAAAATAACATCAGCTATTTTTAAATATAAATGTATTGCACTTCATAAATAAACATCAGAGGCTTATTGCTAGAATTAAGAGAGCAAAGTCCAGGCAATTAAGTAATTTTTATGTTCTACTAGTTTCTGTGCTAGCAGTTAAGTATATAGGAATTAAGTCAGTGGTGAGATTCAAATAATCTAACAACCGGTTCTCTGCCCTAATGATTTCTTCCAACAACCAGTTCAACAAATTGCTCAGATAGTTAACAACTGGTTCTCCAGAAGTGATGTGAACTGGCTGTATCCCATCACTGAATTAAGTTATTTAAATCAAACCTTTTATTTAGCCCAGAATTCTGTCTGACATAAGTTCATCTCAGTCTTAAGCATATGTTGTCCCTAACACAGCAACACTGCAATACTTGTTAATGTATTACTTATTCCATTGATATCCTACCTTTCTTTAGACAGACCAAGATCTCCCCTTGTTTTATCTTCATAAAATAAGATAAAACAAGACAGGGTGAATCTGACCTGGTAGGTCCAGATCAGAGAAATCTTCCCTATTTTCCATCTAAGTAGTTTCCACCTGGCTTTCATGGCTGAGTTTCAATTACATCATAATAGTAATCCTATGAGATAGGCTAGGCAGAGAGAGAAAGAATGAATGGCCCCAAATCACCAGTGAGCAGTATGATCAAATGAAGATTGAACCTCTTTTCATTGCAGCCCTATTCTTTCATCCCTATAGTACACGAACTCCCACTATATTCTGCAAAGATTATTCTGCATGTTCATGAGAGAGCAGGATTTCAACTGAGCCATTTGTATTTCAGGAACTCAGCCACCATATTGCTTCAGCATACAGCAAACTATACTTTGGCTTGATAAGTAGATGCACAAAATGTCACATGTACTCGAAGAATTGCCATGTATTGACGGTAACTGATCAAAAGATCAGTGTGCTTAATTCCCATGTATACAAGACCTTTTTTTATTATTATTATTACTCGAAAGCCTTTGTCCACTGTATATATTTAGAAACATGACTGCTAGTCTATCCTGCAATCCAAGGAGAAGATCAAAGCAAGAAAAGGAATTGAAAGGACCTTTTTGAAATTCAACACTAAAAAAATCAGACATTCTTCTTTCTGTAGGTATTTTTAGGCTGGGCTGGAAAATAAAAAGAAAAGTTGTTTGTACAGAGAACACTTGCCTGGCTTTAATCCATTACAGGAACTATATCAAAGCTAAGGCAATATTTGAAAACAATGAAATACTAGGACCAATGTCAATGGATAAAGCAAGCAAGGGATTAAAAATAATAATTAAAGTAATTTAAATTAATTATGACTTAGGACCACAGTTGAGCCCAAAATTTCTGTTGCTAAGTGAGATAGCTGTTAAGCAAGTTTTGTCCCTTTCTTACTGCAACTGTTAAGTGAATCACTGCAGTTGTTAAGTTAGAAACATAGTTGTTACATGAATTTGGCTTCCCTATTGACTTTGCCTGTCAGAAAGTCACACAAGGAGACAAAAGGTGACAACTGTTATAAATATGAATCAGGTGCCAAGCACCTGAATTTTGATCACATGACCATGGAAGAGCTGCAACAGTTGTAAGTATGAAAAATGGTCATCAAAAAATGGTCAAGTCACTTTTTGTTCTGACCCAAACCCTTTTCCAATAAAACAAACAATAACCAAAGGGAACAGAAACCTTTTAATGAGTCTTACGAATCCCCGGTTAAAAGGCTGCCACAAACTAATTAATTTTGATAAACACAAACCTTGCCCAAACTGTGCAAGACTGCCAAGAATCACCAATAAGAAATATTTCACAACACAAGAGTCTTCAAATACCAAATTAAGATACTGTAATGTCTAAGAGGCTGAGTTTCAAAACGTCTTTGCTTCCTACAAAGAACGTTCACTTCACAGTTGGCTTTTATCTTCCTTGAAGGAGGGGCCATTACCTTGCAGCCTTACTCCCAAGTCACCTGTGCTGTTGTAGCTGCTCTTTCCTGCAAACAATCCTGCGCACACACGCACTTGGCACAGGCTCCTCAGGAACCTCCTCATCGCTGCTGCTAGCCCCCACAATCTCTGAAAGCAGCAGTGCACTCCCTAATGGTCCTGGCCCCTCATCTGAGTCCTTGCTCTCCTCAGCCATCCGCACCAGCTGCCGATTAACCACAACACTTTTTTCAGTGCAATTATAACTTTGAATGGTCACTAAACAAAATGTTGTAAGCCGATGACTACCTGCATTTCTTCTTCTTCTTCTTCTTCTTTTTCTTCAGCGTTTGTCTCGCGCTCGGGCGAGGTCCGCTAATGTCCTTGAGTACTGCTTCCACACCTCTCTGTCTGCCACGTGTGTCGGGTCTGCCTTCGCGATCTCTAGATCGGCCTTGATCGTGTCCATCCAGCGTTGTTTAGGTCTACCACGCGGTCTCGCTCCTCCGACAGTCACCTTCATTACAGATTTGATGATGGATTCTTCCTTGGCGCGGCTCACGTGGCCGAACCATCGTAGCCGGGACTGCCTCATGACCGTGGGGATGGGCACGACGTTGAACCGTCTACGCACTTCTTCGTTCCTGACGCGATCGAGTAGGGTGAGGCCTACCGACCATCGGAGCATTCGCATCTCCATTATCTGGAGTCTGCTTTCGACTTCTTTGGTCGTCGGCCAGCACTCTGCGCCGTATATGGCCACGGGCGCACCACAGAGTTATAGATTTTCGCCTTCAGGCGCATCGGCATCTTCTTGTCACAGAGGACGCCCGTGACGGACTTCCATTTGCCCCACGCTGCATTGATCCTGGCTGCCACCTCAGTTTGTAGTAGGCCTTCTTCCCCAAGAGTAGTTCCCAGGTACTTGAAGGTGGAGGCGCGCGGTAGCTCCTGCCCGTTCACGTGGATGGAGCCTGTCATTTCATTGTCAGTGGTCAGGTATTCGGACTTCTTTAGGTTCAGCCGGAGCCCGAACTGCTCGAGGCGGTCGTGCCACTGTTGGACTCGGTGCTCTAGTTCAGCCTTGCACAGGTTGGCCAGGAACACATCATCGGCGTAGAGCAGCGTCCATGGGGCGGGCGTGTACAGGTCGTGTGTAATTGTGTCCATCACCAGAATGAACAGCAGTGGTGAGAGAGCAGAGCCCTGGTGTACGCCGACGGTAATATTAAACTCCTCTGATATCCCAGCTGCCGCTTTTACACGGCTTTTGTGACATCTGTATAGGAGTTGGACCCATTGTACGAGCAGCTCAGGCACGCCGTGGTCTGCAGTGCGTATCAGATGAGATCGTGCGGGACTCGGTCAAGGCCTTTTCCAAGTCTAGGAAGGCGGTGTGGAGCGGGATTTTCTTCTCTCTGTGAGCCTCCATCAGCATCCGCACACCGAAGATGGCGTCGGTGGTGCCGCAGTTCTTGATGAATCCAGCCTGGTTGACGCTGATGTCGACCGTGTCCCGAATGCGCTTATCAAGGACGCGTTCAAAGATCTTCATAGTGTGTGACAGTAACCTGACCGGTCTGTAGTTGGAGCAGTCCGCTGGGCTGCCCTTTCCCTTCCAGATCGGAACAATGGTGCTGCGGTACCAGTCGTGTGGCACTTTTCCCGTGGAGATGATGTTGTTGAACAGCTCGCACAGCCACAATGCCGAGCCCGGTAGTGCCTTTTTCCAGAAGTCGGCAGGGATGTCGCCTGGTCCTGTTGCCTTACCGCTTTTCATGGCCTTGATGGCGTCGGCGACTCGCTGGCATAAATGCCTGAGACTGGGCCTTCAACTGGGTCACCTCGCGGGGTTCGTGGGTGTGGGAACTCCTCGGTGGAGATCTTCTCAAGTATTGCCGCCACCTCTCCGCAGCGTCTCTGGGGTTGACGATCAAATTTCCCCTTTCGTCGTTGATCCCATGAAACTGGTCAATGTCCAGGGTCTTCCTGTGTCTGCTTTTGGCTAGGCGGTAGATCTCATTCTCGCCTTCTCGCGTGTTCAGCTTCTCGTAGATGTCATCGTAGTGGGAGCTTCTGGCTGTCGCTACTGCTTTCTTGGCTGCCTTTTTGGCCGCCTTGTATTCGCAGAGCTTCTCGCTGGTCTTGTCCTGAAGAAAGGCCTTGTAGAGCCGTTTCTTCAGGTGTACGGCATCTTGTACTTCCGGTGTCCAGAGCCATGTATCTCGCTCGATGCGTCTCCGTCCTGGCTTGGTGCAACCAAGCTGTTGGCAGCCGGCAGTGTGAACAGTGCTCTTCAGCATGGACCACGCTTCCTGTGGCCCGTCGACCATCTGCGGGAACTGCTCCGGTTTGATGAGGGGTCCCGCCATCTTCTTCTGGTTCCACCACTTGATTCGTGGCTGGTCTGCATTTCTTTTGTCAATCCTGGTCTTGGGCTTGCTGATCCTGATCTTCGCCATCAGCGGCCTGTGCTGACTGCTCGATTCGCACGGGTACGCCTTGGCGTTGAGCACGTTTTAGCGGCTCTTCGTCGTACGATGATGTAGTCGATCTGTGTGTGGTGGCTCCCGTTTCTGCTATGGTAGGTGAGGAGTTGAGATTCTCGCCTAATGAAGCAGGTATTCGTGATGGTCATATCATGGGAGTCGGCAAAGTCCAGGATCCTCTGGCCATTCTCATTCGTATCGCCTGTGCCGTGCCCACCGTGGCACTGGTGTCCGTTTTGTCCCGCCCTACATGACCATTCAGGTCGCCCGAGATGATGATGTCGTCTTCGTGTGGGATCTGCCTGAGTTGGATGTCGAGCAGTTCCCAGAAGGTATCCTTCTCCTCCTCGTGACATCCGGTCTGAGGGGCGTAGGCGGACAAGATGTGTAGGCGCTGCCTCTCGGTCGCTACGACGATTATCATCAGTCGCTCTGTGAGGCGCTTAACTTCTGCGACGGAACTTTGCCAGCTTGGACTGACAACCACAGCTACACCGCCGCGGTTTTCCTTACAGCTGGTGTATATGATCTTGTAGCCGTCTATAGTCGTAGCCTTGTTGCCCTTCCAGCGAGTTTCCTGGAGGCAGCAGATGTCCAGCTTCCTGTCCCGCATGGCCCTGACGATCTCGGTCGAGCGTCCAGTCAGCGAATCCACGCTCCAGGTGGCCACCTTGAGCGTCTGGCAGTCCTCTGTTCCCCGCTATGCTTTTACACACGGCCGTGCTTTCCGCGTGGACCATTTCGTTGATTTTTGGCGCAGGCCAATGGTCTCCTGCGCCCGCCGGTTCCCCCGAACGCGGTAGCATTGGACGTGTGTTTTGTAGTGGACGTTTCCATCATGTTGATGCGGCATTTGAGTACTCCAGCCGGCCTGTCGCGTGGGCCTGTCGTCGGAGGGTCTGCTCTCAGTTACGGTCAGCGTTTGACGGCTTCGCGCATCCAGGGGACACCACTTGGAGGTGGCAGACCGCTCGTCCCCCGACTACCTGCATTTGTTAGCTGATTTAAGGATCCATGAGACCTAGCTTGCCTTCGGAAGTTGTGGGAGCTTTATCACTTGAGACTTTCAAGAAGAAATTGGACTACCATTTGTCAGAAATGGTGTAGGGTCTCCAGCTTGGGTGGAGGGGTTGGACTAGATGACCTGCAAAGTCCCTTCCAACTCTGTTAATTTGTATAATCTGTATAAGAAGGAAAAAAGAAGGACAAAAACCTTATAATTACAGAATTAGATTAGTCATAGAAATTCTGAGTTCTGCTATCAGACTGGCATTATATTCTAAGGTCATAAGAAATCAGCTAGAATAATACAGATAAGGAAATGCAGTAATGAAAACAGGAAATAATGTAAGAATGTTAGTATATTGGTATAAATGATTCATACCAGACACTACTGTACAGGAAGTTTGCCATCCTCAAGTCTCCTTGGCAGTATAATCCAAGCAATGTGATCCAAGAAAGTTCCATGTAATGCAATGAGCATTCATCACTGACAATTACTGTATATTCTTCCTCTTTTACAAGAATCTTGTGGAGTAAGTTAACCTGTAAAAGCACAAAGTTGTCCTATGTCCTGCTAACAATTCCTATATCCAACCAAGGTTCTGAATCTGGATTTCTGTAATATACTGTAATTTATTCAATTTTTCTCCCCACTTTTGGTGCCCTCTGTCAGGTGATAGACTATCATTTCAAAACAGATTTTTTTTTTACAGGAAATGCAAATTATCAAGATCCTTATCTGTCAGGTTTCAGTCCAGGATTTAGTACTCAGGCAACTTGCATGTAGCCACATATGTAGGACCTGTGATGGATGTGGCATATCCATCCTTGTACTCCTTACTCACTCAATAGCATTCAATGCTATCAACAATTGTATTTTTAGAGCCAGCTCTATGCATTGGGGACATTCTTTTTATAGTGTTTTCTTTCCCTTTCTTCAGGGGCAATTTTAATCTCAGTTGGTGGAGAGAAATCATTTTCTAGGCTCCTCCTGTGTGGGGTGCCATTGGATTTTACTCTCTCTCTCCCTCCTTTCAACATCTACATGAAACTGCTGGTGAGATCATTTGCTGGTTTGGGGTTCATTTGCTGGTTTGGGATTCAATGTTATCCATGTACTGATGATATCTAATTGTATCTTTCAACCTTAGACTAGCCGAGTGAAACGGTTGGATTTCTGTTCCAGGGCCTTGAAGCTGTTTCTGTGGAGTAGAACCATCTTAAATTTAATCCTACCAAGACTGAGTGACTGTGAGAGTTTGAACAACCTAAATCTGGGACTATCTGAATTTTCTTTTGGATAGGGTACTACTTCCCTAAAAGATTAGTTTTCAATCTGGAGATCTTCCTAGGAAGCAATCAGTCAGGCAACGGAGGCAGGAGCCCACAGTCACTTAATTGTTACAGAAACAAATTTAGGATGGACTTCTCCTAATTGATCTAATGTGCTGGCAAGAAGTTTCTACCTTAGAACTTTTAAGTTTCTGTTAATGTGAGAATGATAATGTTATTCATTCAGTTATGTCTGACTCTTGGTGATTCTATGAGCCAGGTATCTTCTCATTTTCCATCTGTTAAGGTAACCTTACAATAAAGTAAAATTACCTCATTCATGTTTCCAGTCTAGTTTACTTGGGAGAACATACCAGTACAGAATGTGCTCATGTAACATTGGTTATCAGTTTGCTTCTGGGTGTGATGCAATATAAAGTTCTGTATTGAACAGCACCTGATTAACTGAAGGACTGTATTTCCTTTTTAGTATCTGCCTGGTCATTTTGATCTTGCACAGTTGGTGTGCTCTGGTTCCTTCCTTCAATTAACCAATTCCATCTGTGGGCACACTGCAGTGTAGCAGTGTCTACTGTCTGAAATGAGGTTCCCTAAAAACCACCCTACTATTCTTCAGAAAAGCCATGAAGTCCTGGCACTTTACCCAGACTGTTTGCAAGGGTGAAAATCCCTTCTTCATCAGGCTTGGATTTTTTTCATTTTTTTATAGATTTGATTATCATAAATATTTCTTCTTCTTCTTCTTCTTCTTCTTCTTCTTCTTCTTCTTCTTCTTCTTCTTCTTCTTCTTCTTCTTCTTCTTCTTCTTCTTCTTCTTCTTCTTCTTCTTCTTCTTCTTCTTCTTCTTCTTCTTCTTCTTCTCCTCCTCCTCCTCCTCCTCCTTCTCCTCCTCCTCCTCCTCCTCCTCCTCCCTCCTCCTCCTCCTCGTCTTCTGGAAGTAAATACAGAATAATCTGAAAGATACATTACATACTATGCTACAACTTCAGCATTTTTACATTTGGATGATGGATACCATCAGAACTCTGTGATTTGTTATCTGCAGTGTTTCAGACCTTGTCTGACCTCATACAAGCTGCATCACCCAGGGAACCTGCTCTAAGGATTTACAAACATTGCAACATTTGTGATTTTGCATACTCTGAAGCACCTTTATGCTATCTGATCTTTGCTAAAGTGCAGGCATACAGGCAGTCCTTGAGTTATGACCACAATTGAGTCCAAATTTTATGTTCTTAAGTGAGACATTAGTTAAGCGAGTTTTGCCCCATTTTCCAACCTTCCTTGCCACAGTTGTTAAGTGAGTCTGGCTTCCCCATTATCACAAGGTTGCAAAAGGTGATTACATGACTCTGGGACATAGTAATGGTCATAAGTATGAAACAGCTGTCAAGTATCTGAATTTTGATCACATAGTCATGGGGATGGTTCAAAGGTCATAACTGAAAAACAGTCATAAGTCACTCTTTTCAGTGACATTGTAACTTGAACAGTCACTAAAAGAGCTGTTGTCAGTTTTTTCATCCTGCAGGAATAGAATAGAATAGAATAGAATAACGGAGTTGGAAGGTACCTTGGAGGTCTTCTAGTCCAACCCTTTGCCTATGCAGGAAACCGTACACTACTTCAAACAAATGGTTATTCAATCTCTTCTTTAAAAACCTCCAGTATGGGAGCATTCACAACTTCTGGAGGCAAGTTGTTCCACTGATTAATTGTTCTAACTCTCCGGAAATGTCTCCTTAGTTCTAAGTTGCTTCTCTCCTTGATTAGTTGCCACCCACTGCTTCTTTTCTTGCCCTCAGGTGCTTTGGAGAATAGCTTGACTCCCTCTTCTTTGTGGCAACCCCTGAGATATTGGAACACTGCTATCATGTCTCCCCTAGTCCTTCTTTTCATTAGATACCCAGTTCCTGCAACCGTTCTTCATATGTTTTAGCCTCCAGTCCCCTAATCATTTTTGTTGCTCTTCTCTGCACTCTTTCTAGAGTCTCAACATCTTTTTTACATCGTGACAACCAAAACTGAATGCAGTATTCCAAGTGTGGCCTTATCAAGGCCAAAGTGGTATTAACACTTCACGTAATCTTGATTCTATCCCTCTGTTTATGCAGCCTAGAACTGTGTTGGCTTTTTTCACAGCTGCTGCACACTGATGGTTCATATTTAAATGGTTGTCCACTAGGACTCTGAGATTCCTCTCACAGTTACTACTATTGAGCAAGATACCACATATACTGTACCTGTGCCTTTGATTTTTCTTGCCTAAATGTAGAACCTTACTTTTTTCACCATTAGGGTTAAATTGCCACTTCAACAATTTCAGCCTATGTGCCAACATTAGTTGAAAGATTTAAGCGATTTTTGTTGTTATTTTATTGTTTGCTGATGGATCAGATTGGTCAGGGTTTGTGAGTAGAGTGGATGGCAAAGGGTAGAGTGGGTGGCATGAGTGGCATGAGCAATTTTGTCTCATAGGTGGCATACCATTTTAATAATTTAACAAATATAATAATTTTATTTTATGCCAGCACTATTTATTAATATATTTTACAATTCATGTTGTTTTAATATTCCCATAATTTTATCCTGACCTCATGCAATTGCCTAAAGATTTTTGATCATTGAGAAGCTGAGAACAAGCAAAGGAATAAACAAACAAAAAAACATAATGATTTATCTGTCCATCTGTCCATCCATCTATCACTGAGAGATCTTCCATTTTGAGGACCACACTCCACACAGATGGCCTGTGAAAAATTTTTAATTGGGTGACAATCCTAAAAAAAGCTAACAATCCCTAGGACATTTGACTGTCAACTAATTAATCCTATTATGTACAGAACACCATATGTAAAATGTCTAGTTACATGACCAACAATGTTTATCACTGCTACATTATGAGGAAGTTACACATGCTTTTGTTAAGAAACCACACACTGAACACACACATATGTACACACAGAAAGACACAGACCCAAAACCACAACATGAAGGTCAGCTCTTGACCTTGAAACAGCACTAATACTTACTACAGTGCACACTTGTATATATGTATTCACACACATTACAAATTTTGAATTGTAATATATTCATGTAAAAACGGGACTGTCATCTCAAGCTTCAAGTTAGAAAGTTATTACTTTTAATACGCCACTACCTCAGGCCCGTACAGTTATGTAAAAGAAAAATAACCTTGTGTGACAGTTTAACATTGATCGATGGGCCTGCCAAATGCAAAGAGATAAATAAGCAGGTGATGAATAAACAGCACTTCAAGTAAAGACATTACGCTGCATGCATAAAACGACGCCAGGCACCTAGGAGCTGTGGGTGGCCGAAGGTTAGCCATTTCATGCCCACTCAGTAAAGCAGACTTAATCGCTTCCAATATTTTCCGTTAAAAAGCACGCTTAATGAGCCAATTTCACAAGCCCAGAGAAACTGATTATTATCTCTGAGTTCCAACAGAGTTGGTTGTTTTCCAAGAATTGGGTTTTCTTTGACGGGATAAAAACCTTTTTTTAAAAAAATGGCAAGGAAACATGGTGGGGGAGATAGAGGCCTAGCAAGAGCATTGGGCACTAGGTGGCACCATTGCTCTGCCAACTGAAAATGGAATTTAGCCATAAACAAGCACAGTGAGACATTGAATCCAAAATAAATGGTCTGTAAATTTTAAAAAAGGAGCTTGAAGAAAGAACCTTGCTCACTGACATGTATAAGGCTCAGATGCAAATCTCAATTTCAGCTGTAAAAAAAAAAAGCTTATACTCATGAAATTCTACATTTTTAAACATAAAAATAATTTCAATTCTAACAAAGTTTAATTAATGTGTTCCTTTCTGACAGAGATAGGTGTCCAGGTATCTGGTCCAATTGTAAAGGAAATTCCACAGATTTGTATTTTAAGACAGATTCTCTTAACTCCTCAATGAAAACATGGGATGATTTTCAGGGACTTCGGATCACTGTTTCTTCATACAGAATGAAAAATCTCTCTCCATTTAAATTAGTATTAAATCCAGATTTGTGATACCCTCCAGCCTTTGAATGTCCCTTATATCAAAATTCTTCTAAACTAAAATTATAACCAAAATGTTGCCTCAAGAGAAACGTTACATACATTCCCTTGGTTTCTTTTTTCAAGTAAAGCTTTTGAAAAAGTTCAAAAAAACCTAGGCAAGTTTCAGTAAGATATTCTGCATTAGGCGTTTGTATGTCTGTCTAAAATGTTCCTCTCTGATGCCCTATATGTTGGAAAAAATGGCTCAAAATCAGGCAGCCTGCTTGAAAAGGATGGTCATGCATAAGAGGGTGTGGAGAAGAGGTAAGGACAGAGAAGTGGAGGGAATATAACTGTTCTTGAAATGGTAGTGTTGCATTCTAATTGGGAATACTCTACTGGCTCTCGTCAGCATCAGGACAATAAAACTTTACAAGACTCCCTGAAAAAACACAATTTAAGGTTTAAAAAGTTTCTCAAGACTCAGCGGATGTATTCAAGTTAGGGAGTTTGTTCTTTTGCTTGATAGAATGCTTCTTATCCCATCTAAGTCTAGACTTTTCTTCTGGATGACTGATGTCTTTCCAAAACAAGCCATTTTTACACATTCTAAGAACGTGTATGAGATCTTTATGAGGCTTAGAGATAAAGGCAGTGATAGAAATTAGCCAGTTGTAGCAAACTATTTTATCATTTAAAAAATCCTCCTTAATCTAAAGGGGGAGAAATCAGGTGGAGCAGAAAATCCAGCAAGGAAAAGGGAATCTTTTTTTTTCTTTCATACAATAAATATCAAAAGCAGGTGACTCCAAATCTCCTGCCTTCAAATTTAAATTTCTAAAGTGCTCAAGAATTATGTTATACTGTATATATTATATAACTTAATTTGATGGGGAGGGGGCAGGGTTGAAAGAAAACATTGGGCTGAGTTAATAATTGCTATTCCAGATTCTCCAGCTCCCTCAATTATTCCCATTTAGGTGTAGAACCAAAGCAAGGTATTAATTGCCTTTTGAAACCATACAGTTACAAACTCTGCATCAAATTATAAAAGACTGAGCTTCTATATTATAAAGTAGTTTTTGGCAAGATCTTTATTCTTTGCCTTTATTTACTAATTTGTGACATTGGAAATATAGCTAATTTTATACTATAAGTAATTTTGAAACAGGTACATTTGACCAATCAATGATAGGTGGAAATAACTTTGGCCTATATAAGTAGGTGGTCATTTTTAACCTCTATAATTGTCCGCATATATTTATAAAGTCTCTGAAAATAAGTTCTAATGGTTATTTGGATTTAATTGGCAAGAGCCCAATTTTTTTTAAGGAAAACATAAATAGGAAGAGGATGCATATATTGGCCATCCTCATGGAGCTAACTGGAAGTCATATGCACCTCTAAATATAAATATACTAGTTACTGATAATTAATAAGCATCAAAGAGGATTAATTATACATTTACTGAAAAAAGGGATAACATCCTTCAGAGCAGTAGAAGAATGATGGTTTGAAAGAGAAAAAAGATGCCTTCACATTAGGGAACCATTGCATCTTATGGATAAATGGTTAAACAGCTCCTTCCAGCTGCAAAGTTCTATTGGAAGAGTATTAAAAAACCCACATGAGGTTATTGTCACTAGATACAGTTAGTCAATTGCTGCTTAGGAGTCGAATCGCCCAGCAAATAAACCTCAGCATATAATTAACTCCTCTATTAAAAAAAAAATCAGATGGAAGCAAACTGTTGTTGGTTTCTAAATGAGTATGTGAGTTAATTAATTTTTTATGAATATTCATTGAAAAACTTGCATGATTTCCAAACTCAGCTCTTCAATTACTAATCAGCTAACTAAATAACTTGCCTGCCTATCAATCCCTCAGGAGGAAAGGACTTAAAAGATGGCCCACTCAGATGTGGGATTCAAAAACAAAAAAGGATAAGAGATAAGGAATTTAAAACTAAAGAAAGGGAGCACAAACAAGTTTGTAATAAATTGCTTCTTTGACTTTTGATGTTCATTGTGTGAATTCTCAAAAAGTAACATAGGTACACAAGAGAAAATGTTGCTTCATTTATGATTTTTGTACTTTGTGGTCACTGTTGAAGGGACAAGCCATTTCCTATGTGGAAAAGAAGCTTATCTTGTTGTGTGTGAAGATAATTGCCTTCAAAACAACCAATAAAACATAGCCCCACAAGGTAGATCAGACCAAGAAGGCAATGTCATATACAGTAGGTTGGGCAATTATTGTAATAGGTATAATGACAAATCTTGTCAGTTTAAATGTGTTTTTTACTCTCTCTTGCTTATTCTTAATGTGAACTAGAAAGCAGCTTGTCTGAGACATTTTCCCAAATTAGTATGTTGGCTCAAATCCTGCTTTATCTGACCACTGCATTGGTAGTGCAATGTTCTTTCTCCTGTCCTTCAAAGCCATTCCCTATTCCCTCAGAGGTTTTTTTTTTCAACCTACCTGGTTAAATTTGACCAGTTTGAGGTAAAATCAGCCTACTACAACATTTGTGGAAATTTTGAAAAATGATAAAAGAATTTCAGAAGCTTAGTAACATATTTACTTTTGAATCCTTATGGGTGGGACCAAAAATGAGGGAATGAAGGAATGAATGAATGAATGAAAACACACACGCATGCTCACAGACAAACACACACACACACACATGGTTTCAATAAATGAAGAAAAGATTGATCTCTTCTATGTTCAAATCACTATTCTTTGTGGTGAATGGACTTTGGTAAATAAGAGGGTTTTAGGCAAAAGATGTTCCCATGAACAATGATGACATGCACTCCCAGAAGGCATTCTGGCCCTTCAACTGGAAAGGTTTGCCCATCCGAAAGTAACACTTGAATGATGCTCAACATTTTGCTTTTGACCTTTAACATTCAGAAAGTCTAGGAAAAAGATAACCTCTAGGATTGTCTTTCCCCTAGGAAAGTGTACAAACATCATTACTGTTATTATTTTAAGATTCCCTGTTTAAAATTCTGATACCATATGATGGGAAGAGCCTGGCAATAAATGTTAGAAACTTCTAGGTTCTTCTTAGTATGGGATACCCTTTTTACATGCCATCAGGA